>NC_068985.1:18809292-18814233 GCF_001194135.2 Octopus bimaculoides
GTAGAATTTATCAAATTAGAAAACGCAAATTTAATATAAAAATATATTTTCTGAAATTGCAAATTATTTAAAATATAAAAATATAATTTTCAACAGAGAGAATTTATCAAAATAGAAAACAAATGAAGTTTGAAGTTTAAAAATAATAGGATCGACCACTCACGACTAGCTAGCGCGGACGCGCTACTGCGCGTTCGGGACCACTCTGCTTTAGTAGTACCCTTATACTCTGTGTGTTTTCAAACGCATGGATATAGGTGTCAAATTTGTTCCAATAACAGATAGCTCGCTCCGGCCAGTCATGGTATTAGCTGTCAGTAGCCAAAGAATCAACTCAAACCAGCAGTAACGTTCCTTGTCAGATTTTTCTACTTTCACTTCTGACAGCTAATACCATGACAGTGCCAAAATTGTTTGAAAAATTTCAATTCACCCCCCTCCCACCACCAAGCAGGCTATTTACATGCTAGAAATAACAGCCAAATCTCACAAAACTAGTGTTAGGGTTAGGTTTAGGGTTAGGGTTAGGGTTTGAGTTAGGGTTAGGTTTACCCTGTGGATCTATATAAGAACCGGGGTGGTGGATCGAAATTTTGAAATTGAGATTTTTGAAAATTTTTTTTCAGAATCGGAATCTCCATAGCCTAAAACGTGGGATTCCGTAAAAAAAAAAAAAAGGGGGAAAGGTTCAGATTGCATATAGTCCATCTGGACCGAAAGACTTTATTCATATATAAAAATAAAAATGATAACTTTTCGAAGACACTTATTCTTCGGTACCCAGATTTATATGTTAATTGCGTGCAAACAACAAGACAAAAAGACAATCTTTGCGCAAAACAGTAAAACGGAAACTCTTTACAGGAAGTCAGCGGTACGCATGTCAAAATATCCCGTAACTTCCTTTGTAGATTCCTTTTGAGTTCTCTTTCATAATGGTGAGTACACTTGTCGGATTGTATCTGGCATGTAATCCATATTAATCGTATTGTTTTGAAATATTATTTTTTGCATATCCTCTATATTTTAACTCAGTATGTTATATTATATTTAACTAGTTTATTATTTCTGTTATTTGAGCCTTAGATTTTATTTTAGATTGCTTTAAACACATGTAGCCATAATCTCTTCACATTTGTTACCAATTTATCCTTTTATAAACTGCAATATATAATTTTGAGATAAGTATCCTGAAGTAGTCCATATTTATTTAAAGCTTTGCTTTTTACATTAAATGACTGTTCACTATTCAAAGATTTAGTAAATCGTTAATTCAATCTTAATTATATCCTTAATATAAATTCCTATTAAATCTGAGCAAGTTCACGTGTTCCATAAATATACATTCAAACATTATTGTGTAAATAGACTCTCAATTTATTAATACATCACTGTGTATCGCGATCTTAGATTTATTAATACGTATGCAAAATTTATCTACAAATGTATGTCATTTTAGCCATTGCTCACAGTTTTTGGGGAGGGAGTAAAGGCCTTGAGCTTCATCTGTACAACTATCGTTGCCTAGTTTCCATTTTTTAAAATCAACTCTGTCGAATTCACTGCTCCAATTTGTGTATATAAGTTCTGAAATATATATTTTTTTTCATACTTCCTTCTGCAAATATATGAAAAACCCCTGCTCAACGTAATTAATATTTGGAATAGTCGTGAAAATTACACGTTAAAAAATGTCGGCAGAATAATTTTCATTGCACCGATATTTTAGATATCGGTATTTAGAAATAACACCTGCATGGCTGTATCTTAACGAGCAAAAGATCAAAGAAACAGGCACTATTTACTTTCCAGGGTCAGTGGAGACATACGTATTGAGGGGCTAATGCAGTTTTGCACCTCCTTGAAAAATTGGGATTGTCTCCACCATGTGCACCGAATAAACATTGCTTTCATTATTTTGTACAGTTATTTACAAATTAGTTACACTTATTAGCGAGAATTGTCTTGCCATACGTATTTATTTTGAAAGCAGTTTGAGATGTTGCAAACCAGGTTTTTAACATTCAGACTTGTGTGTAGAGAGACAATATGCTAAGAGCACCCGGCTTGGTGCTTCAACCCGTCGGTTATAAGGGAGATAATGGAATAAAGACGTCACGGTCATAAGTAGTTGGAATTTGAACAAGCCTGTGGTTAGTCTGTTGCAAGCATATTCAGGTGCGCTGTACCAGACTTTTTTTTAGTGTACAGCTGTTTTATTCTAAATTATATTTACAAGCTAAATCTTTGACCATGTGTTCATAAATCATCCAAAACGTTTTTTTTTTTTCCTAAAGTATGCTTTGTCCTAGAGTGTCAGATTTCGTATTTTTTCTCTTAGGCCACAAAAAGGAAGAAGACAAGAAAATTAAGAGGACACGTGAGTCACGGACACGGTCGAGTTGGTAAGACAATGGGCTTTTTAATTTTCAAAAAATTCAGCTGATGCTTTTGAAAGTTCAAACGTACAATAATATCAATAGCTTATTACTTTGTCATATTTATAATTTATGAGTTTATAAATACCATCATGAAAATGTGTTTGAGATTTAAGAGTGGAATTAGGCTGTAACAATTGAACAATCAATAGTTAGACCATGTATTTTTGTAGGTATTTTCAATGAATATATTCATTTATTACTTAGGAAAACACAGGAAGCATCCTGGTGGTCGGGGTAATGCTGGTGGTTTGCTGCATCACCGAATAAACTTCGATAAATAGTAAGTATCTGTCTGATTGGTTCAATTATTGCGTAGTACAAAGCTGATGATGGTAGCATGCTTCTCATTGGTGCTGGAGTGGAGGGATGCAGGCCTTATTGACCTGGAGAACCAGATTGAATTACTAAGCATAGACATGATTTGAGTCATCGTATGATGTACACTACGTGTAAAGAGTTTCCATGTATTTTTATTTTTCTGCTTCTGTCCAGTTCTATCTGTAGGTATTGTATACTATGCAATTTAGTTATTTTTCTTGTCAGTTATAAATTTGGTCTTTTAGCATTAAGTGCTCCTCTGTTTCTTTTCTCTACCAGTCTTGGGTCATATGGTTGTGATGTTATCTTATAATCACAGAAATCAGTTGCATTAGATTGGTCTAGCATTTTTGTGCTGTAAAAATTGTATTGTCTTCAGCATATTAAATATGCTGCTGTCAGAAAGGCTCACTCACTATAGCAAAGGGGCTAATGCAGATTCACGCCTCACCTTGAAAAGTGCATTTTTCTGAAAAAGTTTATTCGGATTCCTAGTTTTAACATGTTGGAGATTATGAATATGCAAAAAAAAAAAATTTTTTTTTCAAAATTCTACCCCACACACCCAATTTTAAATGTTTCTTAAATTGTGGAAATTTCATTAAAGCAGGTATGTCATGTGGGAAAATATGGAGATGTTATCAATATCGAAACAAATTTCTATAGTTTAGCTAAATGTGCATAGAATGTGTATGTAAAGCCTGCTTTAATGAAATTTCTACACTTCATTATACAATACATTTAAAATGAGGTGGGGTGTAACATTTATTATTTTTTTTTTTTGCATATTCATAATCTCCGACATGTAAAAACTAGGAATCCGAAAAAACTTTTTCAGAAAAATGCATTTTTCAAGTGGAGATACGAATGTGCATTAGCCTTGCAAAAAATCCTCGTTTCCAGCATTATATTTAAATTCTTACAGTATATGATATTAAGTATTTGGAATGTCAATCATAAACAGGTTGTGTACTGTTTTAGTTTTGAGTTTTCAGAACCTCTGGCTAAATATTTTAAATAAAATGTTAAAAATTTAAGTTTGATAAAAGCAAAATTTCTCAAACTGTTGCAGTTTTCATCATTTACAATAGATGAATGTCATTAACTTGGTGAGGTTGGTAAATGAGTCCAATCAGAATGTTCATATTCTTTGTCCAGTTCCATGTGATGGCATTACTAGAATGTTTATCATAACTACCTGGACTACATCAAATGTGTTCTGTCTTCAGCTGCAAGGTCACTCATCAATCTTGTAACGGTCCTCAATGAACACAACATCATAACAGTAATGTTTTGACCACCCCCACTCCTGACTTGGTTATCTAGGTAACAGAAGCTATCTACTTACAGTTTTTCCCCCAGGAATATGACGGAAGCTGTTTTCTGCACATTTTCAGTGTTTATTTCTCCGGAGCATTTGCCACACACAAACTATCTTCCAGTTAGCCTTCCTTTGATATTGCTGGACCGCTTATGTGTCCATAGCTTACACTAGGTACGTCTTATGGCGTTTCTACCTATGCCTTTACAGATTGAGCAGGGCCATCTTTCTGAAAGGGTTTGTGGTTTGTCTGCCTTCTTACATTTTAAGACTTTGGTTTTTGCTATGTTAACTAAGGCTCTTCGATTCTAGGCCTTGTTTCCACACCTGAAACTTCTCTAGCTCTGATAGTGACTTAGTTATTAGAGCAAGGTCATCAGCATAGAGAAGCTCCCAGGGACATCCTGTCTTGAATCCCTCTGTTAATGCCTCGAGGACTATGATGAATGAGGGGGCTGAGGACTGATCCTTGGTGGACATTCTTCACTGTACCTGTTGCCAACCCTCAAGTGATGAGATATATAAATAGATGGTACATATGTGTGTGTGTGTGTGTATATATATATATATATATACACATACATACATACATGCATACACATACAGTAGCAAACGCCCCCCCCCCATCCAATGCACAGTTTGTATAGATGAAGAGGGTTAACTTGGACAGTGTTGAGTTCTGGATATGTTTGGTGATTGTATGAGGTTGTTACTTTGGTTAGGGCATTAAAGATTCCTGAGATGTTAAAACTGTTGACTGTTTCTTCTAAATAAGGAAAATTGATAGCGAATCATATAACCTTTTCGAAATTGTCATGGGGACAATAAAATGAAGGGAAGCTTTTCAGCCCACAATATATA
>NC_068985.1:18817821-18819063 GCF_001194135.2 Octopus bimaculoides
ACGAGCAGATTTCCTTTCTGCCATTGCATTATTTCACCTCTTTCTTTTAACTTTGCTTTTTTTATATCCAACGGCAGCCCTTTCCTACTAGCAAATACTGTAGCACATGTATACGTTGTCACAGCTTCTAAATCCACTGCAAGTTTGATTGAACTAAAAAAATAGGTCAAAAAATATACGGCCCTGGTTATAGTATGCAATTGATAAATTCCAGACCACATCGTACCCAAGGCTATGCTGACTAACATTATTGTCTTTTCCCTGTATAAAAACTAAATCCACACCACTGCCCACAAACTTTGATCCCCCATTTCATGGGCTTTCCTAGCATATACTGTTTTACATTCTGTGTAACAGCTTGTTTCAACAGGGATCGCTTTAAAGAAGCATAGTGGAAAAATAAGAAAATAAAGTCTAACGGTTTTGCTTCCTGAGAAAGATTATGGGTAGACTCCGTCTCCCCAGAAAAATTGTTAATAGAAACATTTAAAACTTCTTACTACATTCCTATGTAAAGTTGTCTTTGCTATCGCTGCTTTCGGTTTCAGATACAGAGATGTCCAATTCATTCTCATACACCACATGCGTTTGTACCTCATGCTTTTTCTTGATATTAGTATGAAACTCCTATCCATCCATTTTCAGAGTTGAAAAAAATCAGCACTGAAAAAATGTGGGGGGAAAAAAGTGAGATTGTGTTTTCACTAATGTACTAACAAGATTTTTGTTCAAATTCACATTTAAATAACAATGGGTGCTCTCAACTGGCTGTAGCCGGGTTGGTCTTATGAACCAAAAAGTTTTTCGGCTGGGTTGGTATCAAAAGGGTTAATATTTTACCCAAACATACATTGTTACCTTGGTAAGTTGGATAAATCTTGAATAAATTGTAAGTAGTTGTTAATTGAGTCTTGTCACTATTATTCATATTCTTTGTCCTTTTCCATGTGATGGCATTTAGTAGAATGTTTATCATAACTACCTGGACTACATCAAATGTGTTCTGTCTTCAGCTGCAAGGTCACTCATCAATCTTGTAACGGTCCTTAATGGACACATCATAACAGTAATGTTTTGATCTGTTCATTAGCGTACATCTAACTGAAATACATTTTTTTGTTTTTTATCCCAATGGGATCACTTTAGCAAATTTCCTTGAATTAATTAGTCCTCAATATTCTTCTTATATATCACCCATATTTTGTGGGTTTGCTTGGCACATAGTCCCAAAACTGTATTTCA
>NC_068985.1:18819073-18821563 GCF_001194135.2 Octopus bimaculoides
GTGGGTTTGCTTGGCACATAGTCCCAAAACTGTATTTCACCATTTTATCTCCTTGTTCCTAAGGCATTGGGCAGTCTGCTGGTCATATTGGAAGCATAAAGGGTTCATTTTGTTGGCTCAATCACTGAAATGAGAACTTGCACATGTTTATGTATATATGTGTGTACATTTGTAGCCACCCTCTTTACAGTAATACCAATCTAGACAGTTGTATATTTGGTATTTATGTTTAGTACAAAAGAAATGTAAGACTATTTGTATTGATTATTGTCATTCTCAACATTTGTATTGTTAGCTTTGTGATAACTGAATCTTAAGAGATATTTGTTTCTGTCCAAATTGTACTCAGGACTTTAATAACTAGAATGCTCACCATATGCAGTTCAGTGATATCAAACTTGTTGGATAAGTGACGGAGGTAAAAGACGGGGATTGCACTCCCTTTTGTTTTTTTTTTTGTTTTTCTCCCATTACAGAAACCCACTTTTTCGACGGAAGATTCCAGAACAGGTTTTCAAAGAGTCTTGTCACTATTATTCATATTCTTTGTCCTTTTCCATGTGATGGCATTTAGTAGAATGTTTATCATAACTACCTGGACTACATCAAATGTGTTTTGTCTTCAGCTGCAAGGTCACTCATCAATCTTGTAACGGTCCTCAATGAACACATCATATCAGTAATGTTTTGACCAATTCTATATCGTTTTACTATTTTTCTAATTAAAATACTTGTTTCAACCAATTTCAAGACTCCAGACTAGTTCTGTGAAACAGCTTCAATTTTTTTATGGGTAAAATAGCACAAACGGAATGAGAGAAATAGATACAGTTTAAAAGCGTGAGTAGGCAAAAGTTTGAAAGGTGGGGCCAACAGGTAAAACCAAAAAATTATTTGCCTTTATGTCCAGTCATGTGTAACTGTCTCATGAATCTAACTAAATTTTCAATTAAACTTGTATAAAAATGAAAAAGTAGCTAAGTTTTGAAGTATAAAATTAGATAAAGTATGCAGAAACAAACCACTTCTGCTTGGAGGGTAGTCAAGAATTTCTTCAGCTGAATGCATATTTGAAAGTAGCTTTGCTTAAATGTTTATATGCCATTACTCATATTTACTACATAAAAAGCTGATGTCTGTATTACATGTCCTAACCATCTTCATAGCTCATGAGTGGTCTGTCTTTGTGTTATCAATTTATTTTCTACATGATTTCTGCAGTTATGTAAAATATTTCATTAGTAAATACTAGGTCAGTTTTCAGTTGTTAGGTGGATTGCACTGGGTGAAGATCTTTTAAGATTTTCACATTCTGTTGCTTGCAGTTATGATTGTTGCATTTTCCCTCTCTGATTAAGCTGCGCTACTGATTAAAAAAATAAAGTTATGACTTCAGTTTTTATTTACTTGTTACATCAAGGTATACAGATGTGAGTGTGTATATATATATATAAAAGATATATATCTATATAAATGATGATATATATATATATATATGTCATTGTCATCATTTAACGTCTGCTTTCTGTGCTGCCATGCGTTGGACAGTTTGACTGGGGCTGTACCAGGCTCCAATCTGATCTAGCAGAGTTTCTACAGCAGCATGCCTTCCTAATGCAAAATACTCCAGGAGTGTAGTAGGTGCTTTTTACGTGCCACTGGCACAGGAAACGACCACACTCAAATGGTGTTTTAACGTGCCAATCAGGCAGTACTGTCATTGTCCATGACAATGATTACACCTGCCTCAACAGGTCTTCACAAGCACTGTTTATTGCCCAATGATTGAAGGGTACTCTTAAATGGGCTGGTTATGCTGCACTGGCATAGGCCACGGTTATGGTCTCAGTTGGCTTGCCAGGTATTCTCAAGCACAGCATATGAACAAAGGTCTCGATCACTTGTCATTGCCTCAGTGAAACCCAATGTTTAGAGGTTGTACTTCACCACCTCATCATAGGTCTTCCTAGGTTTACCTCTTCCACAGGATCCCTCTACTGCTAGCATGTGACACTTTCACACAGCTGTTCTCGTCTATTCGTAACACATAACCATACCAGCACAGTTTCTTACACATCCAGCGGGGCATATTGGCTTCATTCCTTGCAAGCTCATGCAATATCCTCAGCAGTCATGGCCCATGTTTCACTGCCATGTAGCATGGATGTTTGTGCACATGCATCATATAGTGAACCTTTTACTCTGAGAGAGAGAGGCCCTTTGTCACCAGCAGAGGTGAGAGCTCTCTGAACTTCGCCCAGGCTATTCTTATTCTAGCAGCTACACTTTTGGAGCATCCACCCCCACTCCTGACTTGGTTATCTAGGTAACAGAAGCTATCTACTTACAGTTTTTCCCCCAGGAATATGACGGAAGCTGTTTTCTGCACATTTTCAGTGTTTATTTCTCCGGAGCATTTGCTACACACAAACTATCTTCCAGTTAGCCTTCCTTTGATATTGCTGGACCACTTATGTGTCCATAGCTTAC
>NC_068985.1:18824191-18834114 GCF_001194135.2 Octopus bimaculoides
AATCCCCCCTACCCCGCCCCCATAATTTTTCACTGTTTCTAGATTTTTTTTTTTTTTTACGAAATTTCTAAAGTATGGAGATTTTGATTCTGCAGAAAAAATTTTTGTACAATTTCAATTTCTCAAAAATAAACCTTACCTCGGTAAGTTTGGATAGGTATCGCATCCTGAATAAATTATAAGTAGTTGTTAATTTGAGTCTTGTCACTATTATTCATATTCTTTGTCCTTTTCCATGTGATGGCATTTAGTAGAATGTTTATCATAACTACCTGGACTACATCAAATGTGTTCTGTCTTCAGCTGCAAGGTCACTCATCAATCTTGTAACGGTCCTCAATGAACACAACATCATATCAGTAATGTTTTGACCAATTCTATATCATTTTACTATTTTTCTAATTAAGATACTTGTTTCAACCAAATTCATGACTTTACACTAGTTCTTTAGTCTTTTATGGGTAGAAAGACAGTCTCATAAAATTAAATAAAATATGCTGAAACAAACCGCTCCTGCTTGCAGAGTAGTCTTGAATTTCTTCAGCCAAGTGCATATTTAAAAGTGGATTCGCTTAAATATATGACATTACTCATATTTACTAGATAGAGAATGTTGTCGATGTTTGTGTCCATATCCATATGTTGACACTAGGTATTTATCATAACTACTTGGACTACATCAAATGTGGTTCGTCTTCGGTTATAAAGTCAGTCATTAATCTTGTAATGGTCCTCAACATTCACATCATCATAATAGTTATTTTTTAATAAACCATTCGCACTGATGTAACAGGTATTGCATTTCCATGATGTTTTATGTTGTAGAAGCACTGAATATTGCATATATATATGGCAGTAGGTTGTATTGGAGTTTGTTTTTAATAAAGCAAACAACTATGCAGAGATCCCTGTATTGACTTGAGGTAATGCAACTGTTAGATCTACTTTGCAGTAAGATTAATTAATGTTTCTATTGGAGTGTCAGGGTTGTGTTACCTGATTGGTAAGTTGTTCAGCTTAACAGCTCTACTTTGGATGTATTGCTGTCTACAGCACCCAGATGTCACTATTTCTAGTTATTCTGTTCTAAACTATGATTGAAATTTTCTTCTCTATTAATACGTTGGATGTTGTAAAAATTTGATTGTGACTTAACAGTAGTTCTAGATTTATGGAATGGTGTTTCTGGTTAAAATAGGATACTTTACCATTGCAATACAACACACATTAAAACACTTCTACAGTGAGGTAATGCTGTTATTTCATCATTGAATAGTATTTCTCTCCTTTTATTGGATAATTCAGCTTATTTGTGGGCCTGTCATTTATGGCAAAAGCACCCTCTTTTGGTGGACTGTCATGTTTTGCCTTCACTATTTTATATGAAGCACTTGAATTGCTATAAACAAGTTGGTTTTGAGTTGCAAGGATGACTTAATAGTATCTGCTTTCTCTGAAAGTTTTGGGAGAGATTTTAAAGGCTCTGCTTCCTATTTCTGGAAATTGTGACTCACTACCATTGGAAATTGAAACATTCAGTTTAAAGCCTGCCACATCATCAAAGTTCAGAGTTGCTACTGCTAAGTCTATTTTATAATTTGTAAAGGAGTGGGACTTTAGGAATAAAGATTATGTAAAATGACGTGAATTATAACCATAAAGTATTTTTGCATTAGTTTCCTTCATACACATAAGTACATTGTTACCTCGGTAAGTTTGGATAGATCTCACATCCTGAATAAATTATAAGTAGTTGTTAATTGAGTCTTGTCACTATTATTCATATTCTTTGTCCTTTTCCATGTGATGGCATTTAGTAGAATGTTTATCATAACTACCTGGACTACATCAAATGTGTTCTGTCTTCAGCTGCAAGGTCACTCATCAATCTTGTAACGGTCCTCAATGAACACAACATCATATCAGTAATGTTTTGATCTGTTCATTAACATACATCTAACTGAAATACATTTTTTGTTTTTTATCCCATGATTTATTCAGTTACAGTATGATTTCCAGTCATATGTAGTACACACACAAACCATCATTTAATGTCCCTCTTCCATTCTATCATGTTGGTTCAACAGGCACTCGTATGCCAAAGGACTGGCCGTGCCATCTGCTTTGGCATGATTTTTATAGTTGGATGCCCTTCCTAACAACTAGTTTTTAGAGTGGACTGATGATTTTATATGGCACCAGCACTGATTAGGTCACCAAGTAACTTGCAAGACCAGGATATCTCATGATAGGGAGAGTGGTATTGAGGATGATGGCTGTGTACCGGGTTATGAGAAGAGACAGTATGATAAAGAAACAGGTGTGCTTGTTGTTCATGATGCTGTTTAGTACAAAAGAAATGTCCTAACCGTTTGCTTCAGTTTCCTTCATTCACAATGTTTTCATACCATTCACGTGCCTGTCCAATCTCATTGATGACGTTTGAATAATAAAATGTTCATTGTGCAAGCATGAACAAACATCGTGGTCAATTGGAGCAAGATAGTCATTTTGTGTTCGTATCTTCATTATTATCAATGTTCACAAACATCAGAAAGGTAATATTGAAATAACTGAAACCAATATTGAAGCTGCCATTGCATCCCCATGTGGAGGATTTGAACATGGTTACCCCAGTCAGCAAGTGAGATGCTGGTGATGTGCCAGATAGTACTCTCAAGTTCAAAGGTGAATTATTGATCCAGTGTTATTACCTGTGCTTTCAGCTTGATTATGGAGTTCTTCAATGTCTTTTTTCTTTTCTTTTCCAGCCATCCTGGATATTTTGGTAAAGTTGGTATGCGGCATTACCATTTATTAAAACATCATTATTATTGCCCAATCATTAACATAGACTCATTGTGGAATTTGGTCCCAGAAAACATCCGAACTAATTATATGAAGTCTCGACGAGACAAAAGAGCAGCAGTTATTGATTGTGTAAAACATGTAAGTTCCTACTTATATTGTTCTTAACATGTTTCTCATATGCATTACTTCTTATAACTAATGCAAGTTTATAACTTGTATATAATCATGTAATGCTACAGCAATATTGGGGATATCCAAAGTAACTTTAAGTGAATTTATAGTTGCTATTTCAACCTCAAACATATTTTCATATTTGTTAACCTTTTTAATATCAATCTGTCCAAGAGTGTTTATCCTACATTATCCACCTGATGTAAGGAAGTATTTTCAAACTGGTAGAAATGCCACCTAATGGAGGAAGTAGTGCCATAAAGTTCTGAAATTCAGTATTTAAGATTATTCAGTATACTGTTTGTCATCATGTGATACCAAAATGCTAGAGACTACCCAAATTTGACCCTTTTGTTACTATATTTCTAACCAAGATACATCCCGTATGTGTCTCAATCCAGTTCAATTCTAAAATAATCATAAATTTAGACAAGTTTCAAAGAACAACTTATTTATTTAACATGAATTTTGGATTACAATTTAAAAGCCTCCAGTTTCAAAGCAAATTTAATTACAGGTAAATTCAACAAAATATAAAATTAAAATTTTGTTTCAGTATCAACTTGGGAAATGAGTTATTTGTTAATAATATTCAATGAGTACACAACAAAATTTTAATAGTGGAGAATTATTGAATTATTTATCAGTTGAACTTCATACACATAATACAGGTGTACCATAAAGGTAACGCAAAACGAAATACTGGGATTTGTCTTATAAGAAAACTTGGAAATGACCTGCTCAATACCTAAATTTTTCTTTTTACTGATGCAACTGTCTTATTCCCAAGGATATTATGGGGTTGGTGACAACTTTGGATCTCAAAACTGAAATTAGTTCCAGTACTTCGTTAGTTCATAAATAAATTGTATTTTTAATTATTGTTTCTGCAAGTAAATTCACGTTTTCAAATATTTTCGTTTTGTGTTCTGTACCTGAATTTTTGTTAATTTTCATTTTGTTTTATTTGCAGGGTTATTTTAAAGTACTTGGAAAGGGTGAGATTCCTAAAGCCCCAGTTATTGTGAAAGCTAAGTTTTTCAGTAAACTAGCTGAACAGAAAATCAAGGCTGCTGGTGGAGCTTGTCTTCTTGTTCCATGAGTACTCAGTTTGAGTTCAGAGTAATAAATGTCTTAAAAAGCAGTTTCATTAGTTTTTGTCTTTTTTTGTTTCTTAAAGTTATGGATCAGAGAAACTGTAGGACATGAGATAATGTCTGGCTGGGCTTGTTTAAAGATTTTTACAATTTCTTTAAAGATGTCTACTATGTAGACCAATGGACAGTTGATTGTTGTATGTTGGTGCAAAATTAATTTATGGAATATGTCTATATTCTTCAGTGAAGCTCCGTGTATTTACTCAATGTAAAAGTACTTGCGATTGTTGCAGTTCATAGACTTGCCATACAATGTAGTGCAGTGCTCTGCAGACCGAACACAGGTCCATTACAACTAGGAGTAAAGATTGTAGCGTGCAAATTGAGTGTTACGTCTTGTGAGTTGGCTGTTATAATTAGCTCAATGAAAAAAGTCACTGATGTGTGTTTGTAAATTAGGTTGGGCATGTTATGTCTTGGGTGTAACAGCCCACACTTCACATAAATAGTCAGTAGCAGTAATGATCATGAAAAGTGATTCCAAAATATGGCATATCTTTCGAAAATCTTGGACATAAATATAAAGTGAAAAACTTGATTGTTTTCATGCATTAACATAATTCTGACAATTACTCTGGTTTCGAGGACTTTTTCGTCACCAGTATTGCTGCTCTGGATTTTGTTAACTGATATGTGGCTGTGTTAAGGCGTTGTTTTTTAAGGCTTTATTTGATTGTATTGACACTGATATTTATTGGGCTTATTCTAATGAAATCCTGGGTTACAGGATATTAAGGGGCACAGTGTAAAATGATGGGTTTTTTAGAGTGGTATAAACATCTACCAGATACCATTCACAGGGTATTGATCAACACAAAAAGAAGAGTTTAGTACTTTAACTGTTCAAATTACCAATAGGTACCTGCAATGGAATTTGCTAGTGTCTTACCACAAATTTCCTTTGTCTCTGAAATTTAAAATACATCTGGTGGGCGATGCGGAAACTGGGGATTGACAAGTGGTTAAGAAGAGCTGTACAGGGGATGCCATTAATAAGCTAAGGGTTGGCAATGAGTATAGCGAAGAATTCCAGGTAGAAGTAGGGGTCCACCAAGGATCTGCCCTCAGCCCCCCTCTTATTCATCATAGTCCTCCAGGCAGTAACAGAGGAATTCAAGACAGTATACCCCTGGGAGCTCCTCTATGCTGATGACCTTGCTCATAGTGGAATCACTACCAGAACTACAGAAATTTCAGGTGTGGGAGCAAGGTTTAGAGCCAATGTTGCAAAAACCAAAGTCCTAGTAAGTAGGAAGGTAAACACATCACAAACCCCTTCAGGTAGATGGACCTGTTCAATCTGTAGAAACTCCGTAAGATGTACCCAGTGTAAGCTATGGGTGCATAAGAGGTGCTGCAACATCAAACGAAGGTTAACCAGGAAGATAGCTTTAATGTATTGCAGATGTTCAGAAAACTGATTCCATCACATGCCAGGAGAAACTAGAAGTAGTTGATAGCTTCCATTACCTAGGTGATCAAGTCTGTAGTAGGGGTGGATGTTCAGAGAGTGTTGCCACTAGAATAAGAATAGCCTGGGCAAAGTTCAGAAAGCTCCTACCTCTACTGATGTCAAAGGGCCTCTCGCTCAGAGTGAAAGGTAGATTGTATGATGCATGTGTGAATACTGTCATGCTACACAGCAGTGAAACATGGGCTGTGACTGCTGAAGACATGCATAGGCTTGAAAGACATGAAGCTAGTATGCTCCACTGGATGAGTAATGTCAGTGTGTAAGCGCCCTTAGAAATGTGAAGCATCAGATGTGGTGTGCAAGAGAGACGACTCTGCTGGTATGGTCATGTGCTACATATGGATGAGGAGAGCTGTGAAGAAGTCACTTCCTAACTGGAAGTGGGAGACCCAGGAAGACATGGGATGAGGTGGTGAAGCATGAACTTTGAGCCTCACAGAGGCAATGATGAAATACCAAGACCTCTGGAGATCTGCTGTGATTGAGAAAACCCAGCAAGGAAAGCTGTAGCCTACACCATTGTTGCATAACCAGCCCATTTAAAAAATACCTTTGAATCATTGGGTGGCATTCCATGTTTGAGGAGGCCTATTTAGTCAAGTAAATCAAATCAAATGGAAATAATAGTTGTGGCTGTTACCAGTGCTGGTGGTATGTGATAAGCACCATTCATTAATGCATGGGTTGCTGCCTGACTGGCTCCTGCACTGGTGGATCATCATCATCATCATCATCATCGTTTAACGTCCGCTTTCCATGCTAGCATGGGTTGGACGATTTGACTGAGGACTGGTGAAACCGGATGGCAACACCAGGCTCCAGTCTGATTTGGCAGAGTTTCTACAGCTGGATGCCCTTCCTAACGCCAACCACTCAGAGAGTGTAGTGGGTGCTTTTACGTGTCACCCGCACGAAAACGGCCACGCTCGAAATGGTGTCTTTTATGTGCCACCCGCACAAGCCAGTCCAGGGGCACTGGCAACGATCTCGCTCGAAAATCCTACAGGAGCCAGTCAGGCGGTACTGGCAACGGCCACGCTCAAAATGGTGCATCTCATGTGCCACCCGCACAAGAACCAGTCCAGGGGCACTGGCAACGATCTTACTTGGCTTGCCGGGTCTTCTCTTACTTTTTTTCAAATTTATAGCTGGACAAATGGAAAGTGTTTTAACTTTTATAGATGAAGGCACTTCTGTGCACCACACCATCATCATCATTTAATGTCTGTTTTCCATACTGTTATGGGTTGGACAGTTTGACAGGAGCTGGCCAAGCTCCATATCTGATTTGTCATGGTTTCTATGGCTGATGCCTTACTAACACCAACCAATTCACAAAGCATACTGGGTGCTTTTACGAAGCACCAGCATGGATGTATTTACATGGCACCAGAATGGGTGTTTTTTTTACATGGTACAAGCCCAGAAGATCAGGAATGCTCAGCTGGAGAGGGATACTGGGACAATTTTGATTTTATTTAGCTTTACGTGTCTTCTCAAGCACAGCAAACTTCCAGAAGTCTTGGACTCTTGTCATTTTCCCCCTGTGAGGCACACCACATTTAGAGTGAACACAAGTTGTAATCTGTGTATGCAAAAGGCCAACATTTCATTAGGTAAGGAAGCTCTGTCGGGGTTTTGATACCATGACTGCAATACCAGAGTTGCCCCACAGCCAGTAGTGTAGGCTACAAAACTCCTGCACAATAGCACAAACTCTGTTGAGTCAGATGCTGGGATTCTGGGCCAGTTGTTTTTGTCACCCTCAATTGAGAAATAAAGCTTGTTTGTACAATGGGCTTAGATGCACTACACAATAGCTGTTGTAGTAAGATTTAAAAATATGATTCCACAATACCTTGACACAAGTGTGTTTGTTTCTCAAGTTTTCTTTATAACTGTTTCTGATTATATACTTATTTTCTGTTAAAATGATATTTAAGTGGTTTTCCTTCCATGTTACTATTGGGTTGAAAAACTATATAAAATGGAGGTAAGTATTCCATAGGTTGGCAGGTTATCATGGAAGCAAAATAAAGAAAGGAAGAAGGATTAAGAAATAGGAATGAAATAACAAAAAAGACATTTTATAAAAGATTATGATCTAGTATCATATTTTTTTTATTTGAAGATATAAAAAATAGGTTGAAAATATTAGCAGTTAAAATAAAGTTAACAGAAAAATAAATAATGCCCGTTATTTATTTATTTCTTTTTCCGTGGTAATTTAATTACACTGATTTAAAATTTTGTGTCAAAATGAAAAAGGAATATTATGACATGAAGATGAAAATGTTAAATAAATAACTGTGCAAAGAAACTTTTGAGAATTTTTTTCTTTCTTATGATCAAAGAATTTCAAAGAGTAAGCATCTTTGAAAATATATGATGACATCTATGATAACTTGTTAAATGTGTAATACAGTACAAATACAATATGATTAAATATAAATTACATAGTTTTTTTTACATATAAACAAATATAAAGGTGTGGAGAATGTATCTGTGTAGCTCAAATGGAAAGGCGCTTATGGAAAACCAATTTAAATAATATGATTTCCGAAGGTTCAACAAAGCTCTTTTTTGTTTCAGATTGTAATTACTAAGTAATTTACAGGAATATTCCACAAACTCTTAAATGGCAATACTATAAATATTTTTCTCCAATGAAACAGTTGTGGTAGGAAGGAAAAATGATGTATAAACTACTTATCCATTTCAGAAAAAAAAAAAAAGTTTATAGCTATATAGACATATAAAGGTATATGAAGATATATATATAAAACTATAATATTGCAAGATTTTTTAACCCTTTGCCTCTCTTGTGTATTGTGATATACAGGACATTTCCCCGGTGTCCATGCATCATATATATAATACACATTGCTAATCTTTTTTCAGCTACCAGAGTAACTTGGGACTTAAAGCTTTATATTACTGAGAAACCTATGAAATAATTGCTATCTAAAAATCTGAAAACAAGCATGGATATTTAGTAAAAATTTATGAAATTACTTTAGTCATGCAAAGGGTTAACTTAAGTTTCATTGGTTTAAAAATATGAAGTTTTATCGTTTTTCTATACTTATTATAAAATGCTATGAAATTAGATGGCAGGGGAAAAACACAGAGGGAGCAGTTCCTTTTTTTTAATTAAAAATTCTGTTGATAGAAGGCAAGGAGGCATACATTCACTCATTAATCATTCTGTAAAGACATAACTTGGTTAGAAGTTGATAATTATAATAAAGCATTTCACACAGGAGAATGAGAATATCTGAAGGAAATTAAATAAATGTCAATAAATAAATGTATAAATATTGATGATAGTGATGATGACGATAATGACAACAACATAGCTAAGATGAGGAGGAAAAGAGTATATATAGGACATATATAAAGAATTTAAGGAAAGTCCACATTTAATTTTATACACGATTTGCTTGTAGAATCTCTCTATAAACATATTTAATTGTTTACAGTCTGGTAAATTGTCTACATTATATCATTTTTTTTTCAAGATATGATATGAATTTGAAAAGTTTTAAAATGCTACATGATCTGGTTAATTAAGATATACCTAACAAACATTGTTTTTTTTTTATATATATATATATATATTATTACAGAGAAATTATTGAAGCTGCCATTAATTCTTGACTGTTAAGATGTTCTTTATTAAAAAATATGTAATTCTTAAACAGTCAATGTATAATAAAAAAGAATGTTACCTAGAAGAAGAAAAACATAAAAAAATATAAAAAATATATGTATTATATCTTAATTATATTTGGTGTCAGTGAGTGTAGATCCATTGGTAGAAAGGAAGTTGACAGATGCAAGATGAGAGTCACCTATGTCCAACATACCACAAACCGGTGAATCATCCTAGAAAAAGAAAGATTACAATTGTAATGATTTGAAATTCAGTATACACACATATATACGTATAAACGCATATATATCATCATCATTTAACGTCCGCCTTCCATGCTGGCAAGGGTTGGATAGTTTGACAGGAGCCAGCCAGGCAGAAGACCACCCCAGGCTTCTGTGTCGGTTTTGGCATGGTTTTTACAGTCAGATGCAATTCCTAACACCAACTGTCCCGCTGAATGGACTGAGTGCTTTTTACGTGGCACCAGCACAGGTAAGGTCAGTTTTGGCATGGTTTTTACAGTCAGATGCAATTCCTAACACCAACTGTCCTGCTGAATGGACTGAGTGCTTTTTACGTGGCACCAGCACAGGTAAGGTCAGTTTTGGCATGGTTTTTACAGTCAGATGCAATTCCTAACACCAACTGTCCT
>NC_068985.1:18834267-18851863 GCF_001194135.2 Octopus bimaculoides
CGCTGAATGGACTGAGTGCTTTTTACGTGGCACCAGCACAGGTAAGGTCAGTTTTGGCATGGTTTTTACAGTCAGATGCAATTCCTAACACCAACTGTCCTGCTGAATGGACTGAGTGCTTTTTACGTGGCACCAGCACAGGTAAGGTCAGTTTTGGCATTGATTTTACAGTGCGATCCCCTTCCAAATGCTGACCACTTCATACATACATCATCATTTAATGTCTGTTTTCCACGCTGGCATGGATTGGATGATTTGACAGGAGCTGGTAAACCAGAGGGCTGCACCACACTCCAGTCATCTCTTTTGGCATGGTTTGTATGGCTAGATGCCCTTCCTAACACCAACCATTTTACAGATTGTACTGGGCGCTTTTTATGTGGTGCCAGTACAGGTGCTGGCTTGAGTAAAATTATAAACTAAACTATAAATAATAGTTTTCTCACATAGGCACAAGGTTATAAATTTAGGAGTAGAGGTACAAGATCAAAAATTTATGTCTTCTAGTGAGATATTCTTCATCTACCATACTGACATTTGCAAATCTTATATTTTCCCCAACAATTTGAATTGAATATTATCTTTAATCAGTTTATCCAGTTGTTCTTATTCCACAATTCTCTTTTCTTGAACCCTAGCACTCATAATGTTAGTTACCCAGTTTCCATGATGAATGAGTGACTGAGATTACAACATTCCCCCTGAATGGAATGATGGTTCATTACAGGTTTCAAGGCCAGCAATTTTAAGGGGAGGGGTCAAGTCAATTACATCAACTCCAGCACTCAACTGGTACTTTATTTTACCAACCACAAAGGAATGAAGAGCAAAGTTGACCTCTGTGAATTTGAACTCAGAAGGTGGAAGAAATGCCATTAAGCACAATTTCTAATGTGCCAATGATTCTGTCAGCTAGCTGCCTTATTCCACAATCTAGAAAGATTTAAAAAGTGGTGGATTTCTTCTCAGACTACAACAAAATATTAAAAAATCTTTCAGCATGCACTTTAGTAGTTATGTACATATTTCCTCCTTTCTGATACAAGAGTATACTAAAAGACATTTCTTCTAAATTCATCAAATATGAATTCTGCTTTCACTAGTAGCTTCCCAAAAAGAAATAAAAAAGATATTTTAGAATAATAAAAATCTACTCACCTCTTCATGTTTAGGTGAAAATTTAAACTCAGAAGGCCCGTCTTTCTTAATTGAATAAAAACGACCACCATCTCCTCGTATCCGATTCATAGCATGTCGATGCCTCGATTCGTGCAGGTATTTCTGACACAAAGATGATGACAAATATATAAAATGTCTCAATGTTTAGTTATAAACTATATCATTAAATTTGAATACTGAAATGAATTAAATGAGGCAGGTGGCGGGAAGGGAATAAATTTAACAATGGGTTACTACTGAGATTATACAAATGGAAATTTATTGAAAATATTCATTTATATGCATCAACCCACAAGAACAGAGTAATAACTCAGAATTGCTTATCATATAAAAAGAGCAACCAGATTAGAAAATGATGAGATTTTAGTAGCATTATTGTTTAATGTAGATGAAGACGAGGATGACAAGTTGAAGAGTTAACTAGCGTGAAGGCATGTGGCTAAGTGGATAGGGCATTTGGCTCATGATTGTAAGATCATGAGTTCAATACTTGGCAGTGCATTGCATCCTTGAGCAAGACACTTTATTTCACATTGCTCCAATCAACTCAGCTGGCAAGAGTGAGTTGTACCCGTATTTCAAAAGGTCAGCCTTGTCACATTCTGTGTCATGCTGAATTTCCCTGAGAAGTACATTAAGGGTATGTGTGTCTGAGGAGTTGTCAGCCACTTGCACATTAATTTCACAAGCTGGGTGTTCCATTAATCAGATCCACTGGAACCTTCATTGTCATAACCAACAGTTCCAGTTAACTAGCAGAGAGAGAATTGAGAAATATCTTATAAATGTAAGCCAAATGGCATATAACCTTACACTACAAATAAGAAGGTTTCTCGAGAAAATTACGGAATCACAATCCAGGGTTTTTATAAGCTTATAAAATCTTTCTTGAAGGTTCCTTATACATTTATGTGTGAAACCAAAACAGTTTCTTTATTATTTGTTGACACCTATCGAAACTAATATGAAATATGACAAGTATTTCTCCAAAGATATCTAACTGATTCTCTTATTTACTTACTTTTCTTTCTTTTCGCAATTTTCCTTCAGCTTCAAGTTTTGCTCGAGCCTGTCGCCGTTTTAGTATTCGATGATATTGTTTAGCATTAACATACAAAGGTTCTTCTTCCATAAGATCTGAACCTGGAATCGGTATTCTTTGAATAGTTGTTGCACTGGAGATAGATCCACTGTTAGAGTTTGTAGAGTTTGAACTTTCAGCAGGTACCATCTATAACAACAGAAAATAGACATTAAAAATACAAAAAGAAAAATAATAATAACAGTAATAATTGTAAGATTAATTGAATAGGTAAAACCAAGTTAAATGCAAAACTTAGGTTTCAAGGTATTTAGCAGAAGAAAGATAAATTCCTCTCTGGAAATGATGCCAGTGTCTTGCAGAAGATTTAATACTTAATCCCCTAAACTAAATTGACTAATGACTGCACAATTTGGCACAAGGTCAGCAATATTAGAGGAGGGGGTTAGTTGATTATATCAGCCCTAGTATTTGACTGCTACTTATTTTATCAACCCCGAATGGATGAAAAGCAAAGTTGATGTTAGCAACATTTGAACTCTGAACATAAAAAGCCATACAAAATGGCACTAAGTGTTTTGTTAAATGTGCTAATGCTTCTGCCAGCTTGCTGCCTTAGCTAGGTTAACTAATGCTCATAGAAAGTATTATATGTCCCATAACAATTAAATTCTTGAAGCAAATTTGAACCCATGAGTTGTCATTTTACCTTCACTATCCAACTATTCAATAAAATCAAATTTTTTTTTCATATTAAAAAAGATTTATTACTTTTAAGTTTTATTTAAAGTGGAAAATGATCCTACAGAGAATATAAACGATATATTTTTCTTAAGCCACAACATAATCCAACAAAGAAGCTTCTACATGGTTAATGATCTACTAGAAAAAGCAACAAAATCTCCCTCAAATCATTACTGTTTTAAGAGAAAGAAAGATAGATTGGACAATGTAGATCCTGATATAAAAAGGAAAGGTCACCGTTGGAATGTCTGTTATATAGCTGCTTGATCAGGGCTGACCTGAAACTAAACCACAACAATAATTCATATGTTGTTAAAGACAGGTCTATATTCAGTTTGTAGAGATAAGAAAAAATCTCTATTTTTCTCAACAAAATCTATAACGATTAACACGGAAAATCTTGGCTAATTTACTAAAATTTGAATTTAACCATTCCCAGATATACGACTCAAAAGATGAAGCAACAAAAATCAACAGCATAGTTGTTATGTTCAATTTTCTACCATGGGCATTCATATCTCAAAAGTCAAGGCTATAAAATTTGAAGGATGAATTCTCACTATTCACCGTATCAATCAATAGATATCAGTAGGTATCAGCAAGTAATTTATTTGCTGATTTTCTTGAGAAGACGACCCATCAAACCAAGCAAAATCACAGTCGTGGCAGACACCTGTGTCATGCAAATAACACATAAAAACACCCATTACACTCTGAAAGTGGTTGGCATTAGGAAGGGCATCCAGCCGTAGAAAACCATGCCAAATCAGACTGGATCCCGGTGCAGCTTTGCAGCATGCCAGTCCAGCATGGACAATGGACGTTAAATGATGATGATGATTTTATAAACAAGAGCTACAAGTACTGTGGTTGAATTGTTTGACTAAACCAATGGTCCTCAACTGTTTTTTGCTTGTGGGTCCCTTTGATTCCTATTTTACAATACAGGACTCCCAAAGCCATTTGAAGTTTTAAAAAATCCCATTATATTTTTAAAATTAGATATTATTGGGAATTGTAAAAATATTTTGTGTTTTGAAGAAATATAACTGATTTATTGCACATAACTTTTAACAACTAGATCTCATATGAACCCCACCAAGGGTCATGTGGACCCCACTTGAGAACCACTGGACTTAACCATTTAAGGTGGTGCTCCAGCATAGCTACAGTCCAATGACAGAAATAAGTAAAAGATAACAAAAGATTTTCAAAGAAAATATGCACTCTAATGTTGGATGCACTTCTTTGTACTAACCTGCATATTATAAAATGAGATTTTGTAGTTAATTTGAGTTGAATAGTGACAACATACTGGCTTTTAGGGGATTTGGACTCATGGTACAAAAGATTGATTACTTCAGCTGTACATTTTTGGCAATTAAAACCAATGATATTGCATAAATATTCTGCAAGAAACTAGAAATTTAAAATATCTACCTGTTTTATGTTCAAACTGGCTAGATCTAGCCCCTCACACCAACCCTACAATATCACTCTAAAAATTAACAGTTATCTCATCAAAATCTTGTAGCTACAAGATAATGCATGATTAATTCAAAACAATGTGAATAAGTAAGTAGTATTTTTGATAAAATAATGTGAATGTTAAAGGGTTAAACAACATATTACGATGGCTGATTCAACAAAGAATATTGATACATTTCAAGAAATAAGTACAGTTAGAATCTTCATAGAAAAGAATTACAATATTCATTAAAGAATAGAATATATTTTACCATAACTATGTTATTTACATTAGGAACGGTAGATAATGAAGAAATATCTGGAGATGAGCAGTCTGGTGGCATGGGTGATGTTATAGGTGGAGAATGATTATTATTATTATTAGCACTACTGGCAACTGAGTCTGACGTCATGGAAGATGCAATAGCTGTTGCCAGTTGACCAACTGTCTGTAATGATGTCACGGGTTGAACAGTTGGAGCTGGACTGGTACAGGCCAAGTTTAATCCATTATTTAACTGGACAATACCTGAAAATATTGTGAGAAAGTATATACTTAGATTAACAATTTCAAATAGGCATGAAAGAGTAAAGTATTATTCTGTAATAGGACACAAGCATGGCTGTGTGGTTAAGAAGTCTGCTTCCCAATCATTTGGTCTCAGGTTCAGTCCAACTGCATGGCTCCTTGGCAAGTATTTCTACAATAGCCCAAGAGTGACCAAAGCCTTGTGAGTGGATTAAGTAGACAGAAACTGAAAGAAGTCTGTCATACACACACACACATATACAAAAACATGCACACAACTTTATTAATAAAAAAAAGTGGAAGCTAAAGCCCTTGCCAAAAAGTTTTTGTGTCTTTTTGTTTCCACCAGCTTGATGACTGGCAAAATGAATTTATATTTCAGCCAAGAACCCCTGGGTAGCAGCATTTTACAAGGGTTTTTGTGGTTTTTAAGTCACATGGTTCTAGAGCAAACTTCTTAACCAAACATCCATGCCTGTGTGTGGATATAATATGGAAAATAAAACAGAGTATGAATTATAATAGAAACTCACCTGGACTCTGCTGTTGTTGGGTTTGTAAACGTTTTATTAAATCATTAACAAAGGGCTGGCAAAGGATGAGTTGACCATCTTGAGTCTGAATGAGCTGGCCACCAGGAAGTTGTCCAGTAGGGATGAATGATTGATTAGGAGCAGGTTGAATCACAAACTAAGAAATGAAAACAAAGTCTGAAATCAGTCAACATATGCATAAACAATTCATATATACATTACACAAACTCCCCATACATACAATCCACAAACTATCTATTTACACTGAGAGCAATTGTTTTTTTAATAAATGTAAATGATAAATCAGTCTTTGAGTGATAGAATATACACTGATACATGGTTCAGTTTCCATATGCTCAGACAACTGTAAAATGCAGGATTTCAAGAGAAGCTAAAGAAAGCCAAACAGGCATTGGAAGTGTTGAACTAGGCAAGGATTTCAAATACAAAATCAATTATAATGAGTAGTTAGAGGAATCAGTATAAAATTGTCAGTAATAATAAAACTCAGTGTACATACATAAACAAGCACACATATGCATGCACATACATAATGGTCTACAGGAGGCTATAAGAAATGTTGGGATCTGGACAATTTCCTAAATGGTTCTTATGTATTAGAATTTGCAGCCTTTTCCAATTGAATAAATGTTTCTCTTATGTTATATTACATATTTGTTAGAATTGTGTGATATGACAGTTATATTGAGGGAGATCAGTTTAGATGGGGATCAATTTAGAATGGAGATCAGTAAATAAAAAATTCCTATTTTGTTAAATTATTTACTTTATAACACTGCAAGGAATTATGTGCCAAACTCTGAAAGGATGAAAGCTTAAACCAAATCTAGAAATATCAAGGCAGCAAGCTAATTAATTATGTTTCCACATTATGCCTAAAGTTGAAGGACTCATGCAGAAAGTCCTCTGTCATAAAATGATGTTCAACTACAAAATTACTGAATTGGTCAACACTTTCACAATCACCATGATCATCATCATTTAACCCTTTTGATACCAACCCGGCTGAAACCGCCTCTGGCTCTGTAGTACAAATGTCTTGTTTTCAAAAGTTCTGAATTAAAATCTTCCAACAAACCTTAGTCACAATTTATGTTTAATGATAACGAAGTTATTTTACTAAATTCTTTGTTATATTTAAAATTAATTGAAAGAAACACAGAGCATCTCAAAAGAAATATGGTAACAAAAGGGTTAATGTCCACTTTTCCATGCTTGCATGGGTTAGATGACATTTGCTGAGGCAGATTTTCTACAGCTGAATGCTCTTCAAGTTGCCAACCCTCACCTGTTTCCAAGCAAGGTAATATTTTCCCATGGCCAGACATGTTTTTCATAAAAGATTGGAGATGAACAACATCACTTATATGACAATGATGCTTGTTTGCAAACATCATGTAATGTCAAGACAAGGACACACACACACACACACACACAAGCTTCTTTGGCCCTAACTATTTGATAGAAAGAGTTGAATTAATAATTGCTGCTGTGTTTACCTGCTGTGGTTGTAATGATTGGTTGGGAAACTGTTGGCCAGTGGAAAACATATCAATCTGTAAAAAAATAAAACAAACAGTTAAAGATTGTTCAGAAAATGATCCCTAAACCACCCTTGTTTCCATGTAACAAATTCTGTTTTAAAGTGATCTAAAATCTTCCTTCATAATTTCACGTTAATTTATGTTCTAAACACCAGCTTAATAACAACAAAGTTATTTTACTAAATCATCATCATTTTCAAAATTAATTGAAACAAAGTCAGTGCATGGCAACAAGCACACAGTCATACATACATAAACATACTGATATTTGTATTGTCAAAATATATTATGAGAAAATCTTAAAAACTGTTCATGAATGCAGTCCCTTGAAGTATTTGCATTGTGCTGTGACATTGACACCTCTTGTTACTCTTGCTGTTAGAAATGCAGTGAACCAGTAATTAGCCTGTTGGAAACCTGTAACCAAATGATGCTATTGTTCACATTTATTGGCTAATTGGAAATTTATAATAAATAATGCTATTGTTCACCAAATGCAAAACATTAAAAAATCTAATTAATACAGTTCTTTGAGTGAATATTTTATAATTATACAATTTTTCCAGCAGAGGTGGAATACTAATGCAGAGCACCAGCTGTCTGTTTCCCGTGCCGGTGGCACGTAAATAGCACCATTTGAGCATGATCGTTACCAACGTCGCCTTCCTGGCATGTGAAAAGACATTCGAGCGAGATCGTTGCCAGTGCCGCTGGACTGGCTCCTGTGCAGGTGGCACATAAAATACACCATTTTGAGCGTGGCCATTGCCAGTACCTCCTGACTGGCCTTCATGCTGGGTGGCACGTAAAAGCACCCACTACACTCTTGGAGTGGTTGGCGTTAGGAAGGGCATCCAGCTGTAGAAACTGCCAAATCAGATTGGAGCCTGGTGTAGCCATCTGGCTTACCAGTCCTCAGTCAAATTGTCCAACCCATGCTAGCATGGAAAGCGGATGTTAAACGATGATGATGATGATGGTCAGGTTTGTACATAATTCAATTTGCAATATAAGGTAAATATATCAGCCATACATGCTGCAGTTTGATTATTTTTGTTGCATGCTGACATTGCTAATACTGCAAAACTTGTAGGAATAAGTTTCAGGAGTAAAGGTATACAAGAGAGAGCATAATTTCACAGAAATTATGAAATGTTTGCTCACCGCCTGCAATGTTTGTGCTGAAGCAATTGCTGGGTGTTGTCCTCCTTGTACAGTTTGTATGGGGATTGTTTGTGTGTTGGCTGCTTGAGGTAGAGCTTGGAACATAAGTTGTTGATTAGGGGCATTTACTAAAGCACCCTGGTTTAACTGAATCATCTAAATAAAAATAAATATATGAGAGAAAATTAATATTAATTCATTATGTAAATTTAAGAAGAACAAATAGTTTTATTTAAAATGACAACTACAGTAAAAAATGTATTGTTAAATCATCCTTCACCACAATATGTAACCTTGTACCAATATTAGAAACCAACATTGAAATGATTTGCTAATGCTGTGAACACTAGTTTTGTTTTTATGAAACATGTATTTGGTTAATCGATGTTGGATACAATAAATAAAAATTCACCAGTAGTAATTTGGAAGGGATAGGAGAGAGAAGGAAACAAAATAGGAATGTTATGTTGCCATGAGAACATGAAATATTAAATGTTTCAAGTACAGACTTTAATCAAAGGTTAAATTTGAAATGTAAAATATTTTATCTCCTCACAGTAACCTTTACATCAGGTTTTTGTCATATTAAATCTTGTAATACAGACTGAATAGTCTCTTTGATTCTCAAGAATTATATACATGAGTGAGGTAGGAGAGATTTTGGCACTGCCTCTTTAGCACTGCTGATTTGACAAATGGTTCTCTTGTTTTCTCTCTCTGTTTATGTCTGTGAGCATCTGCTTACGTTTGTATGTATTTGTAATTCTCTTTCACTTTCTCTATCTGTATATGTATATTTTCTTCATGAGTGTAAGTGTGTGTTTTTGCTGCTAGCATTAAAATGTACAGTTGCCAAAACAGGTTGAATGTCCAGTCAGCTGTGCCATATAGCCAGTGTCCTAACAGCTGCACCTAATCATCTTATTCCAATGTGAAGGAATCCCATACTGGTGTTTACTGTGGGAGAGCTAATAAGAGATTCAGTTTGAATTAACACTGAGTTAGAAAAAAAATGCTTCCTTTATTATCATTGTCATTTAATGTCTGCTTTCCATGCTTGCATGGGCTGGGTAGTTAGACTGAAAACTGGTAAACCAGGGAGCTACACCAAATTCCAGTCTGATTTGGCATGGTTTCTATGGCTGGATTCCCTTCCTAATGCTGACCACTCCTAGAGTGTAGTGGGTATTTTTTACGTGCCACTGGCATGAGTGCCATTGACATGACACCAGCATCGGCCATGACTACAATCTTACTTGGCTTGACAGGTGTTCAAAAGCATAGTTTATCACCAAAGGTCTCCGTCACCTGTCACTGCCTTCATGAAGCCCAATGCTTGGATGGTGCTTTTTATGTGTCATTGGCATGGGTGCCAGTCAGACAGCACTGGCATCAAGTACGACTATGATTTCACTTGGCTTGGCAGGTTTTCTCAAGCACAGTATATCGCGCAATGTTTGAAGGGTGCTTTTTACATGCAAGTCACACAACACTGGCATTGGCCACAACTACGATCTCACTTGGTTTGATGGGTCAAAACAATATTCTAAGTTCATTCAGGTAAAAGATATAAAAATAATATTATTGGTGACAATGATGGTAAATATTAATCCAGTTAAAATATGTACAGAGAATATTAGTGATATGTTATAGGCAAGGATACATAAAAAATTACATGTAATACAATATGTACACATCAAAAGTACTCAGAGGAGACAAAGAGTTTAAAATCTGACATTGAATGAAGGGAGACAGGATCCATGGGAATAAGAGTTGAATTCAGGTAATATACATGTAATGATAAATTTTGTGAACATAAACTCACCTGAGGTTGCATGGCTTGTTGAAGCTGGACGGCACCACTAGGAACATTTTGAACAAAAGTTAGCTGTTGAGGTTGGGCGGATAGAAGAGATTGATTTGCGAGAAGCTGGATCTGTTGTTGTTGAGAAGCATCAACAACATCGCAGCCAGTAGCAGCTGCTGCTGCATTGAGTAAGTTTGTGGTCAACTGACACTGCTCCATTTTACTCAGCTGATTTACGTGTCATCCTTCCTGAAATGACTGAAAAAGCCAACAAAAGTATTTCATTAGAGAGAGACTCAGTCGTTGAGTTGAATTGTTTTGTAGTTAAGAAGCAGAATAGTCTTCTAAAAAATATTTAGTTTGAACAGGAGTGTTCAGAGATTATAAATAAAAGAACATAACCAACAAAATTTACATCTTGATGCAATCAGTTTTGCTAAGGTGAATTAACAGACAATTGTATAATCAGAAAAATCAAAGTGTAATTTTATATGGCTGTGTGGTTAAGAGGTTTGCTTTACAGCCATGTGGTCTTGAGTTCAGTCCAACTGTGCAGCACCTTGAGCAAGAGCCATCTACTATAGCCCGAGGCCAACCAATGCCTTGCACATGTATTATTTGGTAGATAGAAACTCCGGGGAAGCGTGTGTGTGTGTGTGTGTGTGCGCGTGTGTGTACAGTAATCCCTTGACTATCGTGGGTGTTTTTGTAAGCTAGTTAAGTGAGTAGCAAAGTCCCTTCCTGAGTCATATAGACTCATGGGCCAGTTTCCCAGTTTCCAGGGTGTATATATTCCCCACCTGGACAGGACGCCGGTCTATTACAGGGTTACTCATTTTTGCCAAACGAGTGGACTGGAGCAACATGAAATGAAGTGTTTTGACCAAGAACGCGACATGTTGCCTGGTCCAGGAATTGAAACCACACATAAAACAGCACCCACTACACTCTCGGAGTGGTTGGCGTTAGGAAAGGTATCCAGCTGTAGAAACATTGCCAGATCAGTTTGGAGCCTGGCACAGCTGTCAGCTCTCCAGACCTCAGTCAAACTGTCCAACCCATGCCAGCATGGAAAACGGACGTTAAATGATGATGATGATAATGATGAATCTTATGATCATAAGTCCAACACACTAACTGCTAAGCCACATGCCTTCAAGGTTAAGTGGGTGCCAACATAAT
Organism: Octopus bimaculoides; assembly: GCF_001194135.2. Taxonomy (NCBI): domain Eukaryota; kingdom Metazoa; phylum Mollusca; class Cephalopoda; order Octopoda; family Octopodidae; genus Octopus; species Octopus bimaculoides. Next base: position 18,845,480 of record NC_068985.1, read on the forward strand.
ATAGAGAACACTAAAATTCTAATTGATTAAAATTATTCCTGGAACGAGGACAAAAAAAAAAAACATTAGTTTAATAATTAATTCAACATTATTCTGGTCAAGAAAACAGGGGTGGCAACTGCAAAATATAAATAAATTAAACACTGAAGGAGGAAATGAAGTAGAGACTGAGTCTGATCTTTGGCAATTACAGTGACAGGTCTAGACTTGTTTTGGTCTTATCAAACCTTTTTAGTGAAGCAAAATCTTACGTACAATTGCCAGACCTCAGACAACAGAGATGTAAAGAGCTTGAGTGAATGAATAATAGGTGAGGTAAGTTAATGACTGGGCAGAGATAGGATGGGTTGTTCCACTCACACCAGTATGGAAAACTGAGTTGTCCAACACATGCAATATGGAAAAGTGGATGTAAAACGGTGATGACAAAGGTGTAATGTTTCATCATCATCATCGATTAACGTCTGTTTTCCATGCTGGCATGGGTTGGACGGTTTGACTGAAGTCTGGAGAGCCAGCGGCTGCACCAGGGTCCAATCTGGTCGGGCAGAGTTTCTACAACTTAATGCCCTTCTTAATGCCAACCGCTCTGAGAGTATAGTGAGTGCTTTTTACATGCCACTGACACAGGAGCTAGTAAGGGGGGGGGGCTTGCAACGATCACGTTCGGGTGGTGCTTTTTACGTGCCACCGACACAGGAGCCAGTCAGGGGGTATTGGGTATTTTCATGCATAGAAATGGTTACAAATTTACAACATGGAAGTCTATGGGAAAACAGTTTTCACATTACACTATTCAATGCCATAGCAAAACTTTCAAAGGGGGATAACTGCAAAGGGGGATAACTACATAAAATATGCTGGTTTAACAGAAAGACCCAATATTTGTTTGGAGGGGAAATAAGAAATGCTATAATACACACACTGTACAAAATATGAGAAAAAGTGTTCTGAAATTGAAAAAAATGGTTAAATGCACTTACCAATTGTACAAAATTGACAATATTGATAATTTTCCAAATACCGTTTTGTCTTCATTTTGTGATTTGCGATTTTACTGAAGACTTTTTGAGTAATCTGTAGAAAATTGAAAAAAAAAAGATGATACATATATGTTAAAGTAATAGCTAATTTGATCCTTGAATTTAATTATGTCAAATATTTCAGATAAAAATCTTACACTTGTTCAAAATCTTGTTCAGTCTCAGTGAATAGTATTTTGGGCAAGTGCCTTTTACTATAAGCCCTGGGCTGACCAAAGCTTTGTGTGGATTTAGTGCCTTGTACACAATACAATGTAGGGAGTACTCAGAGCTAAAAAATATACATTAGGGAGGAAACAGGATGGAACAATGCCATCAGTGAAGCTAGGTGTGGGTGAATAGAGCTAGTAAGTGCTGAGAGTACTCTATAATCTTGGGGAGAGAGAGAGAGAGAGATGATGATGATGATGATGTCGGAAGGGCCTGGTTAACTGCTGGGTGAAAGAAAGAAGCAGTAGTATGTAGTCATTAGTAAAAGGTAATTTGAAGCGGAGTTGTCAAGTAGGGAGTCATTGGCAAGAACAGAGGTGGACAAAGCTAAAGTGGGTGAGAGGATAAGATAAAGATTAGATGAGGGGACACAAGTGTAGTGGGGCTAAGTAAGTTGGTGGGGGAGAGTGTGATGGCTGGTCATAGAGAAGAGCAAAGAGAGTAAAAAGAGATGCACTAGAGAAGGAATTATATAGAGACATGAATGGTTCAATGAAGTCCCTTATACATAGGCCAAGTGAATAGATGAGGGTGGTATGTTGCAGGAGGAAAGGTAGGGAAGAGTAAGTGATGATTATAGGGATTGTGTAGGATTGAGGGGTGGTGAACAAGGTTGGAAGGAGTGATCAATGATACAATAGTTGGGAGGATATAGGTGAGAGTAGGTGATGACTGGCAGTTTAAGAAAATGGTGAAGAGCAGCAAGATACTAATAATACAGTACATGAAGGAAAGATGAAAGAAATGGAAATGCTACATAGGTGGATAGGTTGCAAGAGTGTAAGGGGAAAGGCAGATGTAGTGCATGGGGAGAGGGAGAGATATGTAGTGGTGAAGAAGGAGAGATAATTTGCAAGCACAGAAAGGGTGATCAATGCAAAATGTGAATGGAGAGAGACAATATTAAGATTGAAGGATGAATATTAAGTGAAGTAGTTCAGGATAGTGAAACTGATAACTCATATTAGATATATAAAAAAGATGATGATGAAATATACAATTCTGCTCTCATTTACTTACAGCAATAGAGTGCTGCAGTTAGGCAGGTATATTTCAAATTTTGGCACAAGGCCAGCAATTCCTGGGGGAGGGGATTAGCCGATTACATTGACCCAGTATTCAACTGAAACTTATTTTATCAAACCCAAACATATATCTATATGTAGATATGTACACACATGTACTGATGCACACACACATATGTGTATGCATATGTGTATATGTTCCATGTCAGAATGGAACATGGATGTTGAATGATGACAATGATATTAAATTTTAAACTGAAATCAAGTAGACTATTACTTAACAAAGTATTCAGTATAGTACATATGTAGAGTCAATATTTCTTTCAGTAGCAAGGTGATTTCTGACAACAGTGTAACTGTTTCAATACATAGATGTATCTTCTCAAAGGTAAAGAGCTTGAGTGAATAGAAAAAAATAATTCTTACTTTAGCAATAATCCTTTCTACTATAGGCACAAGACCTGAAATTTGATGGGAGGGAGCCAGTCAATTAAATTGACCCCAGTACGCAACTGGTACTTAGGCAAAGCCGACCTTCAGGGAATTTGAACTCAGAACACAAAGACAGACAAAATACTGCTAAGCATTTTGCCCGGCATGCTAACGATTCTGCCAGTTCATCACCTTCTTACTTTAGCAATAATGAATGGAAAAGATCACTTACTATGAACAATATCTGAATCATGACTATTTTGAATCTATCTAAAATATGGGTGTTCATATAGTATGAGATTGCCAAGCCATCATCACTATACAAGCTTAGGCTGTGGATGTCAGCTACCTCAGATCCATCATAGCATCAATGGAGACACTGAACTTCCTTCTGTTTAGATTTAGCAAGAAAGGTTATGATGGAATTATGACTTCTTGGAATATGTTGGTTTCAAATTTTGGCACAAAGCCAGCACTTTCAGGGGAGGACCATAAGTCGATTACATCAATGCTAGAGCTCAACTGGTGCTTATTTTATTGACACTAAAAAGATGAAAGGCAAAGTTAACTTTGGTGGAATTTGAACTCAGAATGGAAAGGACAAAATGCTGCTAAGCATTCTGTCTGGCATGCTAATGATTCTGCCAGCTTGCTGCCCACACTTTCTGGAATGTATTACTATTCTATAATCAAAATTATTCTTTTACTTTCTTCCTACACACAGTAAAATTTCATCCTTGTATGAAAGGCATGCAATGTATGCAAAATAACAAATATAACTTCAACATGATTCTTTCATTTTTCATGAGAGATAGATTGAGACAGGGTGTAAGCAATCATATATATCTGGTGATAGGAATCACCAGAGATATATGCACACATGGTGGATATCCATTATCCAGTGATGTGGATTCAGTTCTATGATCAACAGAATTATTTGCTCCTGAATTAATGTGTAAGCAACTGAACATTCCACAGACATTTAAAAAAATTTTTTTTAAAACTTGCTTCAGTAATTAGGCTGCAGCCATGTTAGAACACTGCCTTGAAGAATTCGTAGTCAAATGAATGGACCCCGGTACTTTTTTCTTTCTTTTCTAAGCCTGGTACTTACCATGTGGTTGGGAGAATCAGTGTGATACAGTGTAAGACGAGGCCGTATCTTTTGAATGTGAGGTACAATCCACCTGCCAGACTTCTATACAGTTTCCCTATACCCAATTTCACTCATATATAAGGATTAACCCAAGGCTATAAAAAAAATGACCAATGGATCAAACCCAGGACCTTGTGGCCATACTGCATCTACTGATATATATATATATATCAGTAGATATATATATATATATCATCATCATTGTCATTTTAATGTCTACTTTTCCATACTTGCATGAATTGGACAGAGTTTATTGAGGCAGATTTTCTATAGCTGGATTGCTCTTCCTGTTGCCAATCTTCACCTGTTTTTAAAGCAAGGGAATATTTCCCCATGGACAGACATGTTCTTGCAGAATATTGGAAAGTGGAGGTACATGGCTTAGTAATTAGGGTATTGGACTCATGATCATAAGATTGTGGTTTCGATTCCTGAACTGGGCAACGTCATGTGTTCTTGAGCAAAACACTTCATTTCACATTGCTCCAGTCCACTCAGTTGGCAAAAATGAGTAATCCTGCGATGGACCAGCATCACATCCAGGTGAGGAATTCATATGCCATGAAACTGGCCCTTAACTTTACTTTATAATATTCGAAATGAGTGACACTCATTTACAACTATCACACCATTTCAAGACAAGGAGACACAAACATACAAACATTTACACATACATACATATACAGCTCAGCTACACACCAACTCAATTACATCATCATTTAACGTCTGTTGTCCATGCTGGTATGGGTTTGATGGTTCGACTGGGCTGGCACGCTGGAAGGCTGTGCCAGGCTCCAATCTGATTGGGCATGGTTTTGTACAGCTGGATGCCCTTCCTAATGTCAACCACTCTGAGAGTGTAATGGGTGTTTTATGTGCCATTTGCATAACACCGGTGTCTGTCACAACTGCGATTTTGCTCAGCTTGATGAGTTTTCTTTTCAAGCACAACATAATGCCAAAGATCTTGGCCATTGCCTCCGTGAGGCCCAACATTTGAAAGGAACTTGGCCACTTTGCCTCCATGAGGCCCAACACTTGAAAGGAACTCAGTCACCTCACCACTGTGAGGCCCACAAACATCTGAAGCAAAATCTTTTTAGGGGCACTTAAAATACTATTGTGGATCCTCAATTTACTATTTTGTTGTGAGGACCCCAAAAAATCTTATATGGACCCTAAAGGGCCATATGAACCCCTGTTGAGAACCACTGCCTTAAAATAAATTCATATGAAACAAATTTCTCCTTAGTATAACGCCTTCCACAACTAGTTGTTTACTTACTCCCACTCTTCCTCCTCCATCTCTGTCCTTGATTCTTTCTCTCTAGCTGTGTGTGTGTGTGTGTGTGTGTAATGTTCTTTTATTCATTGCTTGCCATCAAGCCTAGTATGTGCACTTATCCTGCACTATTTAGGCTTATTTTCTCTATCTCTCTCTTTTACTCTCTCTCCCCTTCCCTATATGAGATAAAGTGTGATGAGAAATCAACCAATCGACATATATATCAGATATTATTTTCATTACCATTACTATCAAGGCAGAGAGCTGGCAGAAACATTAGCATGCTGGGTGAAATGCCTAGCAGTATTTCGTCTGTCGTTATGTTCTGAGTTCAAATTCCACCAAGGTCGACTTTGCCTTTCATCCTTTCAGGGTCAATAAATTAAGTACCAGTTGCATACTGGGGTCAATCTAATTGACTGGTCACCTCCCCCAAAATTTTGGGCTTTATGCCTAGAGCAGAAAAGAGTATTTTCATTACTATTATCAAAGGTGGTGAGCAGACAGAATTGTTAGTGCATTGGACAAAATGTTTAGCATTTCTTCCAACTCTTTAAGTTCCAAGTTAAAATTTTGCCATGGTCGACTTTACCTCTCATCTTATCCCCACCCCCAAAATTGCTGGCCTTGAGCCAAAATTTAAAACCATTATACATACATAGGCACAGGAGTGGCCATGTGGTAAGAAGTTCGCTTACCAACAACACAGTTCTGGGTTCAATCCCACCGTGTAACACCTCGGGTAAGTGTCTTCTACTATGACCTCAGACCGACCAAAGCCTTGTGAGGGGATTTGGTAGATGAAAACTGAAAGAAGCCCATAGTATATGTGTATGCATATATATCATCACCATCTTTTAACATCAATTATCCATGTTGGCATGGATTGGACAGTTTGACCAGAGCTGGCAAGCAGGAGGGCTGCACCAGGTTCCAAGCCTGATTTGGATTGGTTTCTATGGCTGGAAGACCTTAATGCCAACCACTTTATAGAGGGCGCTGGGTGCTTTTAGGTGGTGCTGGCATGGGTGCAATTACGTGGGGCCAGCATGCGTGCTTTTTCGAGGTGCAGGCATGGGTACTTTTTATGAGTCATCAGCACAGGGCACTTCTAGGCCATTCCTCTTCAGTAAAGGGAGCAGTATTAACACTTCCGCTGTGGAGGGTGGGTTTTTATATATATATATATGTATGTATATATATATATATATATATATATATATATATATATAT
>NC_068985.1:18852221-18853570 GCF_001194135.2 Octopus bimaculoides
AGAGAGAGAGAGAGAGAGAGAGAGAGAGAGAGAGAGAGAGAGAGAGAGAGAAGGTTCTATTGCAGAGACAACATCACGCATCTTTATTACACGAACCTCACCACGTTTTATTGAGATGTTTTGACTAGTGACAAATACGATGTGTTGACATTTCATTTCATTCAGTCTCTCCCCATCTCAGCAAGAATCCTCTTATCTAAAAGATGTTTACGAACATAAACATATCAATCTAACGAACATTCCCAATAAAACTGGAATAATCGTTGTTATTATTTACAATGTATCCTTCCTTTCATTTTCCACTCTCAATACTTTCTCTTTAAAAAAAGCAAAAAATTCTTAAATGTAAAACACTGTCCGAAAGAAAACAAGTTAAAAATAATGAAGAACTTCATAATCTGTTTCTGAATGAATAGTATAACAGCTCGACCTTTATTTATACAATAATAATATACTACTGCATCAATACTAATGTGTGCTTTTTAACCAAACTGTCTTCTTAGATATACTCTATTAGAAATAAATATGTGATGGTCACGACTGGAATGTCGGGAATCATAGGTTTGCTAGACCAGAATAGGCTAAAATGCGACAAAAATGCATGTGTTTATATTTAAATAAACATACACACATACAAACACTTTTTAAAATGTTTTTTGTATAGGCAATAATTTATAAACCTCCCACACATTCATATTTGTATTATGGTATTGGCATAAAGATTCTTCTGCACCGTAACGGAAGATCTAATATTTCCTGATTAGTCTCACCAGCGAATGTTAAACTTTTATACAGGTACGAGCTATTCATGCTGTGAAAATTAACGAATATTTTCATATTTAGAGGGATTTTTTCCTGTACTTATTGTTTTCACTTTCCTCTGATTTTTTTTTTCAATTCATGCTTCCCATTCACCACTGTAGGTAGAAAAATCTAAGTCTTGGAGAAAGACTGAATATGATAATTGTAAAAAAAGTTTTTTTTTTGTGTAATTTTATATTACGTAAGTTCATTAATGCTTGTTACAAACTGATGAATTATCTTTTTGCGACTTGAGTTATAGAAACAGACAGGTACGTGTTATGATAAATATCAGATATCGATCACGATTAAGAAATAAAATGATTATGAGATATAGAAAGGAGATGGTCATATTTCTTTAAGTGCTGGGACAGCATCAGAGGTGTTAAAAGCTTTAATGATGAGAAATCAAACTCGAATTCCAAAGTCGGATAAACAGAGAGGCTCACCTCGATCCCACTGCGAATATAGTTAAAAAAGTAATGGAACCAAAAATTAAAGATTATGCAGGCAATATATATATATATATATATATATATATATATATA
>NC_068985.1:18853593-18857573 GCF_001194135.2 Octopus bimaculoides
TATTCCCATGGAGAAGAATTAGAATTTTTGTTTTTTTCGTCAGGTGAAAACATTCTTAGAGAACAAACCAAATTAAAAACTACACTCCTCTTGGTCAAGTTTCTTCAGAGAGTATCCTCTTTGTTCTCTCATACTTTCCTTTGACTATCATTCTCATCACGTTACTTATGAATCTTATGAATCTGTAAACAAATACTTCGGTGAGTCGGAAGAAAGAAAATCGAGAATAAATATGAACAGTAAACATGCAAATATCAAAAATATATTTAAAGAATATAGGTTAGTTTTGCAAACATGGAAGTTCCCTCTTCGCGTGGATAGGAAGCTGCTGAAGACAATGAACTTGGTTTATAAGCAACATACACCAGCCTTTATTAATATTTCAGTGTTTCGAATAAATATATTCAAAGTAGTTCAAGATGTTAATATTCATATTTACACGAAACTCTCCTGGATGACTGCAGAGATCTTGTGTTTACATAAAGAAACTATATATCTAATTAGTAGATACATGTAAATAGATATCGGAGGAGATGCTAATTTCTGGAGTGTGGTGTAGTCTACATAGAGCTAGCGGTAGAATAAAGAATCGATATGCAAGGATATAGAAACATCTATTCAAGACATGGGCCATGATTGAGAAAAATAATCAAATTAAAACAATAGATAGATATATCCAATTAATAAATTCAAAATCGGAAAGTTCTTCCTTTGTTATCAGAGAACCGAACTAAGAGAGAGGGCTGAATTAATAACACAAAAACAAACACCAAAACAATACGGTTATAAGTAAATAAAGAAGCACTCAAGAGTTTTTTTTTTCGCTTCTCCGCTTTGTTAATGTATGTTTTTTTTTTTTTAAACAGGATGTGTTTTCTATTAATTTTTCATTTCAGGTTCATCCCCTTTTATCTATAATTCACTGATTGAGGCAGAAAATCACCTTAACTAAAGTAGCATCAATAAAAAGATAATTTGAGGACTTACATTGGGTTAAATTCACACTTATTCATGGTGATTGGCTATGGAAATCAACGGGCAATGGACAACGAATCATCAGTTAATGCACGAGCACTGCTGTTCCGCCATTGGTGCTGTTGAATGAACGGACTCCCTCCCGCCGCTCTGACGACATTCCCTTTACACCAAATCATATAGCTTCATACAGTTTTAATAGACGTTAGCCAGGGACCGCTCCTTACACAAACATATATTCTCTATATCTAAAACGGACTTTGAAGCAGTTAATTAATAGATTTACCTTTTAATATATTCTATTTACGTTATTGATTAAAGCTTATGGATTATTTGTTAGTGTAGGTAGAATTATATAAGCTGAAGTATTATTAAACAGCAGCGATGTTTCGTAATAGAATAACTTTGATAACCGCCCCCTTACATATCTCCGAAGATCTACCACCGCCCCAATCTACCAGCTCTGTGACTTAAATACTGTCTGGCAATAAATATACCAATACATCCCTCCTATGCTATTTGTTTCATGTTTGAGAGGTGGTCCTCGCAGTCCATTCACATTTTTCGTTCATGCTAGTCTGGCTATTTCATTAAAAGCAGTTTCTTAAAGGATTTTGAAAAAAATATAATTTTGAAGAGTAACTGCGCTTTTATGAATAACATTTATATGTTATTTTCCATCATGTAATTAGAAATTTCTTGTGTAGCTCAATTATATCTAATAGTAATAATAATAATTTATTCTTTTATTGGCCACAAGGGTTAATATAAAGATACATAAAAGGACATGCAACAACAATAATGGTTTCAAATTTTGCCACAAGGGCAGCCATTTTTGGGGGTGGGGATGAGTCGATTACATTAATCTCTAGTGTTTCACTGGTACTCAATTTATCGACCCCGAAAGGATGAAAGGCAAAGTCGACCTCGGCGGAATTTGAACTCAGAACGTAGCGACAGGCGAAATACTGCGAAGCATTTCGCCCAATGGTTTCAAATTTAGGCACAAAGCCAGCAAATTCAGGGAGGGTAGAAGTCGATTACATATAATAATAACAATAACAACAATGATAATTACAATAATAAATGTAAGTATATCTATCTATCTATCTATCTAATCTAAGGACTCTAATTAGACACTCGCGCGGGCGCACAGACATACTGACACACATAGGGAAACAATTATTAAACGTATTTAAGAAAAGGGTTTCTGTACGAGATTGCAAATGAAACCGCATCCCGTTATGTCAGATATTTGGTAAACCGGATAAACCGGACGATATCCGAGTTAACAGAGTGGCTGTCAGCAAGAGACTGACTGTCACCATCTTTGAGTACCGAAGGTGTAGGGGCGCATATTCTAGTTGTACTAGGTGACCGCGGCATACCAACATAAATAGTAAATTCATCATAATATCATGCTCACTCTATAGTATAATCACGGGTCTGAAACGATATGATGATGATGACCCAAAGGCGACAAGTTGTTGAAGTCAGTACTTAATCATATATTTATTGTGATTGAAAGAAAAATCAGGCGCGTTCGTCCGATAGGGCAAAAAAAGAAAAAACCCAGAAAAATAAAGAAAAACAAAAACAGAAAGGAAAGTAAAACAAGTCTCATTTCATAATAGCAAGTAAGAATTTTTCTGTGCGTGATTAATGTTGATACACTGGTGTCGTTAGCTAGTGAAGCGTTCATATTTTGCTGACAATCATAGCAGAATCAGACAAAAGTATTTTCTTGAGAGAAGTTCTGGTGGCCTTTTGGTGGAAGTATCAGTTAGAGAAGGAATTTCATTCGCAAGCATGCATCGTTGCTCTTAATTATCTCTAAGCATCTATTATCTTTACTTGCTAACATCATCTTGTTTCGGGCATCCGCTCGCTTCTCACTAACCGCTGACCGGATCATGTTTGTCTCTGTGTTCCACAGTCTGATGTTCACTACTCTTTTTATAAGCTGTGCCTAGAATTATCAAAGCTTCACTGATTTTCAGTCAACCATTTTTAAAGTCGTTAGAATTTTTGCTTTCGCTTGTCGAAGAATTTGGTGTGTAGTTGTTGAGTATCATTGATTTGACTTTTCTTGACGTTATCACATCTGCGAGTTGTTTTGGCCAGATTAAATGAATTCGTAGAAAACCCACTGGCCAGATTTTTTGCTGACGTGACAAAATACCGATTACAACTTCCGTGTTTGGAAACTAAAAACTTCCAAGTTCGAATCACAGTATAAATCTGCTACAAATTATAAGGAAACTAAATTTTATGTCCTCTGTTATGAAATATTGTGACTATTGTTTTGAGATAACACTGCATACACTACAGCTAGGTGTATCATGATATGCACTAAATGGATGACAAGATAATGGCTGAGTGATGAATATAAGGACCGAATGCGAGCGACATTTCACATATTTCTTACTCGCTTTTACATTGCTCACTAAGATACATATAATTTCTTTCCAGTATTCCTCATTCCCTTCTAACTGATTAGCCTTTTAATTTGCCAACTATTCGAATTCATATATCCCTCTTCTCCTTACTTCCTTCTATCTGTATTCAAGCTGTAATTCATGCAAGAGTCATATTTTCTTATTCGCTTTCACACTCCCCTCTAAACACGCTATGTATCCCAGATGAGAAATATGCATAAATCGTTGAAGTTTTATTCAGTGGATCCGATTTTCTTTATAATAATTGGTATCATGATATAAACTGATCGAAAATAGTTTTCAAATCTATTAGTATGTCCTCATGAATAGCTTCAAGTTTGTATGCTTATTTTTAAAATATTGCTTACATCAGACATGTAGACTCAATACCATAGCACCTCATATGCAACATAATATCTATTTCTCTGGCAGAAACATTAGCACGTCGGGCGAAATGTTTAGTGGTATTTCGTCTGTCCTTACGTTCTGAGTTCAAATTCCGCTGAGGTCGACTTTGCCTTTCATCCTTTCGGGGTCGATAAATTAAGAACCAGTTGCGTACTGGGA
>NC_068985.1:18857583-18865464 GCF_001194135.2 Octopus bimaculoides
CCCCACACACACACACACAAAAAAAAATTAATTTCGGGCCTTGTGCCTAGAGTAGAAAAGAATATCTATTTCTCTGATTCGACATCTTTTAGCTTTGCATTTTACGTCATGGCTTCAGGGGAGAATAATAATCCAAAGAAGCATATGATTATATTGGCGAACCAGAAACTGGAATTTATAGAAATTAGAGATTGGTTCTTCGGTGACAAGAGTCTGTGAAGAGTATCATGTTAACAAGCAAACGTTGGACTAAAAATCAACTGTTTAACTTTGAAATATATTGATGCAACCGGCTTATCTGCAGCTGCATAGCTGAAACGCATTAAAGAATAAATTATAAATCATTCTCTGTTGGTGGAAGGAAATATAAGGGATTTGCAAAAGATACAGATTTAAGGTGGCAATAACAAAGAGAGTTATCCATCAAGAATCCTGTGGTAACAATCTGTAGACTAGAAATTCCAAGTGTTACTGCCTAGCGAGCCATATGAGCTTCAACAATTTTGAAGCCAGTGAAGATTATTTATGGCGATTTAGAATTCTTGACAGAATGATTAATAAAATTATAAATGGCAAAGCATGTAGTGCACCGAAACGAATAAATCGAAACATCTTGGAAGGAATTGGATTACTTTATCCCGCAAATGTATAACGGACTGGAAATGGGATTATTTGCGGTTACTGCCAAGGAATACCCAAGCTTTCAAGAATGAAACCTTCATAGCTCGTCTTAAATTAAGCAAAGAATGTATTTCGGTGTTGTACTGTACGAACATCGATGGTATGCGCCCTTTAGCTGGCAGTCTTAAAGAAGTTACGTATCTACAAGTTTTGAAGCATAATGCACCAGCTACCAGGGCATTATTACCATTTCATTAATCATGGTTCATGAGTACTTTTTCTCGCATTTCATTCATGAAGCACGTAAGTAGCAGGAGGATATCTTCAAACAGCTTGCCGATGAGGTGAAATCACCATAAAAATGAACCTGTTCACTCAGGTAACCACCAGCCCTCCAGTAACGATGGTAAAATAGGGTGCATGTTCTCACCACTAAGTGTTACCTGCATGATCCAGTCAATAAATCAAGGTATAATTGTGGCTTACACCAAGTAAGATATTTCAGATGAAGTTCTCGTGGTAGCAGAGGAGCAAGATCTTAGGAAAGATACACAAAGGTAAAGCACTCTCAATGGTATCAAGAATTACATCCTTAAACATATAATATTTAATTCAGTAATTTCTTAGGAGTCACTGAAGACTTTTACTCTCGACAATGCTTAGAAGAAACGTCTGTACAATGAAGAGACAAAATACGATTGGGAAAGATTCAAAGCGATGAATTTTCATTGTCAAAAGGTAAAAAAAAAACAACAAAAAAGACATGGTCAGAAACTGACTAGAAAACACAACGAATGATTATAGATTCTGAGTGTTCATAAAAGAAATAGTGATTGAAGTTCTCGTTTGGAACAGCGAGGGTGACGAACGCCAGTCAATCCCAATTCTTTTTTTATTTATGTCTCTCTCCTAGAATTTTTAATTTTTTTGTGACATTAATAGCGAAAAAAGTATCTAAATTTTGTAATGAATGGTATATGAAAAAAACGTGTCACTTTTGAAAGAAAATTAAAAACATTTAGTAAAAATAAAATTTGTAAAATCAATCAAATAATTTTAAATATTGCTTTAAATTTATTAATTCATCGGAAATTTATTTCTAAAGATATTTAAAAATTGATAATTTGTAATGAAAATTTTTGAGCAAAATATTTATAAGAAACATTAAACAATTTTTCAAAGGTGATTTTTAAAATTAATAATGTAATAAACTCTATAAGAATAACAATGCCTGTTAATTGCACATTTATTTTATATTATTCTATATAAAGATATTTTGTGAGTTCAACAAAACACCTATTTCTAATCATACATTATTTTTCTGATTAACACGCATAACAAAAACTTTAGTTGACACCAAGAAAATTTATAACTTCCAAAGAATGATTACTTTTTGAACACAAAAATAAATATAAGTGTTTTATATATATATAAAAAAGACGTATAATATTACCTATTACAATATTTATTTGGCGAGATCCTTGTGGTTGATGCAGTTTCGCAAGTTTTTCAAAATGAAGTCTGTGCTTGTTACTTACAAATGAAGATCATCTCTACTTAAAATTTCTACGCGACTGCAAGATTTTAACAGTCGGAAAGATACACGGCTAAAGTCTGACTCAGCTACGAAAGAAGTAGGAAAGGCAATGAAATATAATTCTATTCCTGCCAAACCAATAGGAATTTCACAGCATTTTCACTACTTGCCCATAAGTTATCGAGCCCATGATTAAATTCAGCTTGAGCAGTTTTATCACTGTGTGATTCAGCAAGACTTTCGTTTAGTCTAGCACCAACAACAGGTGCTTTTGTACCAGATGGATCTACCACGTAACTTGGAATGTTCATTTCCAGGAGATACTGGAACCTAATATCCATATCATTGTACAATTTTTTCAAATGTTCAGTGTACACTAAATAATCATCTTATTGCAGCTTCTCCTCAGTCGTGACAAAGGTTTGAAAGTACATCGACTCCTTACGACTAATATTTACGCTGAATAGATTAAATTTTTCAAAGAAAGCAGTAGTAATCTCTCTTTAAATTAAATGATTTATATTTTTATCTTGTTGCTGTTTGTTCAGCAAATTTAGCTTTTCAAATATATCAGAACGGTAGAATATGACATATTTTGCAGTTAGGATTTCTTTTCGAAGCTGTTTACTCTTTTACTTGTTTCAGTCATTTAACCGCGGCCATGCTGGAGCACCGCCTTTAGTCGAGAAAATCGACCCGGGACTTATTCTTTGTAAGCCTAGTACTTATTCTATCGGTCTCTTTTTGCTGAACCGGTAAGTGACGGGGACATAAACACACCCGCATCAGTTGTCAAGCAATGCTAGGAGGACAGACACAGACACACACGCACAGACACAGACACACACATACACACACACACACACACACACACACACACATACGACGGGCTTCTTTCAGTTTCCGTCTACCAAATCCACTCATAAGGCTTTGGTTGGCCCGAGGCTATAGTAGAAGACACTTGCCCAAGGTGTCACGCAGTGGGACTGAACCCAGAACCATGTGGTACTATACAAAAACATTACAATATTGTTTCAAATTTCAACACAGCGATGAATACAATTACTCTTAGAGATTGTCACTACATATACGAACTTCAAAGCAGTAGCATATTTAATTCATACCAGACTTTCTAAGGCCAACTTAATATTTTGTTCGTCAATGATAAATTATTATCAAAATGTCAAATGAATCCTTCCTTTCCTTTTTGTCAAAGAAACTTAAGATATAGAAAATACATTGTGTGTGTGTTTGTATGTATGATTCGTAAGTAAATTTTAAAGGGTTTCAGAGAGTAATAGAACATTTTTGAAAGAAACATAGTGGTAGTTATGTGCCCCCACGTCCTAAACTTTTCGGCCCCAATGACCTTTACTATGGCCCCAAGTTGGGAAACAATGATGAAGGCGACGAACTATTACCCAAGAAATCCAAACTTTGTTGTATGAGAATCCTTTGGTAACTTCACTCTGTTCCTTGATTTGTCAACAGGAACTGATGTTCAGTAAGATTATCAGCATTGTAGACCCTTAAGGAAACTCATTACTTTGAAACAATATCTGCAAGGTATACAACTGAAACTCAATTCATTGTTCAAGCCAATTCGTCCTAACCCTTTTCCAGCTGCTAGACCTGCTGATGACATTGATAAGCAACCTGCTGTTGACTTAGTTTCTCAATCACGCCAGTGATGGTACGTGGCTTAGTGGTTAGGGTATTCGGCTCACGCACGTAAGGTCGTGAGTTCGATACCCGCGGCGCGTTGTGCCCTCGAGCAAGACGTTTTATTTCACGTTGTTCCTGTTAACTCAGCTGGCAAAACATGGGTCAGCCTTGTCACATTCTGTGTCATGCTGAATCACCACGAGAACTAAGAGTACGCGGGTCTGTGGAGTGCTCAGCCACTTTCACGTTAATTTTATAAGCCGGCTCTTCTGTTGATCGGATCAACTGGGACACTCAAATCGTAACCGACGGAGTACCGGCTCTTTTTCTCAGTCTCGTCAGATTTCTCCGAGTGGGAGGGAAGGACCAGTAGAGCACCATATCGCTACTAACCAATTAATAACTTCTACCTCACCTACATCACATCAAGGATACCTGTCGTTTAGCTATCAATTAGTAAATGAAATTAAGAATTTGCAGTTTTAATTTTGTAATTGTTACATTTTCTAATGCTAAATTTTGCTGTCTTGAGAGAGTTATTTCGCCAATAATAATGATTTCAAATTCTGGCACAAGGCCAGCAATTTCGGGAGAGGGGCCAAGTCGATTACATCGATCCCAGCACTCATCTAGTACTTATTTTATCGACTCCGAAAGGATGAAAGGCAAAGTCGACCTTAGCGGAATTTGAACTCAGAACGTAAAGACGAGTGAAATACCGCTAAGCATTTCGTCGGCATGATTCATGCCAGCTCGCTGCCTTTATTACACCATTAATAATAACACACGCATAGGTTCAATTCCACTTCTTTATTATTAGTCAATTGGTCAAATATCTAACCAAGTAACTAAACGATCATTAAACGACCTGTGCGTGTGTTATTATTAATTGGCACACTGGCCCACCCAAGATACAACAAGATTTGTTTCAACACACGAATTTACACCCAGAATCTAGCTAACCAAATACAAAAAACGAAGTAATGCTAAATGATTTTATAACGTATTTTATTCTTTTATTACTTTGTTTTCAGTCATTTGATTGCGGCCATGCTGGAACACCGCCTCAAAGGGTTTTAGTCGAACAAATCGACCCCAGGATTTATTTCTTAAGCTTAGTTATTATTCTATAGATCCCCGTTGCCGAACTGCTAAGTTACGGGGACGTAAACATACCAACACCGGTTGTCAAGCGATGATGAAGGACAAACACAGGCACGAGCACACACAGACACACACACACACACACACGACGGACTTGTTTCAGTTTTCGTCTACAAAATTCACTAAAAAGGCTTTGGTCAGCCCGAAGCTATAGTAGAAAACACCTGCTCAAGGTGCCACGCAATGGGACTGAACCCGGAGCCATGTGGTTGGGAAGCAAGCTTCTTAGACAATATTTACAGTATTTTCTGCAATTTTGTTATTGTTGATCATGTTCAGCATATAGTTTATATATTTCTAGTATTGTATGCCATATAAACTCTAACACTGGTTACTCCAAACAATGGGCTAAAACGTATACCCTCCTCCTATTAGTATGGCTTAACAAGAGTTCACTGTATAGCTATGTATGTATGTATGTATGTATACACACAAACACATCAGTAATGTAACTACACATGTGTTGTTGGTGATATTTTTCCTTCTCTGGACTTTTCCGTTTTCCCTTCTGACGAAGAGTTATGCTCGAAACGTCAAAAACTTTCTTTTTACCGAGCGTCAAACTAATACACCCCATTTTCACGTCCTCTTGTTTGTTATTGTAGATTTTAATGTTCGATTATTCGATTTGACTATATACATATATATGAAGTATCAAAAGTTTTTCCTGGGCCATAGGCTCATAATACCAGTTTCCCTCCCACCAATCTGACGGACACGGGTCTGACGCAGGGTTACTCATTTTTCTGTCAGCTGAGTGCAATGGAGTAACATGAAATGAATATCAATGTATCCTGGTACAGGAATCAAAACTACAGATTATGAGTGCAGCACTCTAATTACTAAGCCACACGTCTACATGCACGCACACGCACACATACACTTGTACGCATAAGTATACAGTAATCCCTCGACTATCGCGGGTGTTACGTTCCATCCCACCCCCCGCGATAGGTGAAAATCTGCGAAGTAGAAACAGTACTGTACTGTATATATTTTTATTATGCTTATAATTTGTATATATTTATTTTATTATAAATACAAAACAACTCCACTGTGGAATCGACGTAAGCTTAAATAATAAACTGTGAGAGGTGAACCGTGATATGGCGAGGGTTTACTGTACATATATATATGTATGTAAGTGTATATTCGTGTATCTCTCTCTCTGTGTCTCTCTTTGTACACACACACACACACACACACACACACACACACACACACACACCAGAGAGAGTGACAGACAGATAGAGCAAAGGAAGAATATTTCCTATTTTTATGTTTTGCGTAATCTTTTAAGTTATTTTAAATATGTTACATATTTATCATGTAGCCTTTAATTTTAGTCCCCTCTCTTTCTCTTTCTCTCTCCCTCCCTCTCACGTACAAACACATGTACATAAGCACACACGCCTATAGAGGTTTGTACAAAACTGACAGTTAAGTAAGTTGCTTCGTTCATACGATATAATCACTTTTCATAAGAGATATTTAGAGCAATCGCTGGCCGTTGCCGAGAAGAATTTTCGTCACGCTCTGACACTTATTGTGTTTTTTTAACACAGTAAATCCATAATAGATGTTATCTCGGCACAAATACTGTAGTAACTGACCTGTCGACAATGTGTGTACATTAGATATGATGCATTCATGGCTATTTTCGTTATTGTAATGTAAACATGTAGACTAAAATGATTATCCCTCATGAGAACTGAAACCGGTATGTAATAATTTATTTTAGAATATGCAATGATATATTTTGAATAATTTAATTGCAACAATGTATTTTGGAATGATTTTTATTAATAATTACAACAGAGATTGCGCATTTCCTTGTGTTTATCGTTTTTGTGACTTGTGTATGGAATATTTTTAATTTGTGTCTGTGTGTGTGCGTGCTTGCTTGCGCATCTATGTGTGTATAAAGATACAAATTCGAAACTGTGTTACGTCCAACTACACTTATTTTTTTTATTTGTTTCTTTTGATCTCACTACTTTTTCATTTTTATGATAAAACCGTCCGACTAGTGTTCGGCTAGTCCATTCTTCCAATCCCTCATGGGTGTTAATGACTCTCACCACAACACACAGAGACGTGTGTGTGCGTGTGTGTTTTATTGTGGTGAAGAAACTACTCTTTCTCAGAATATTTTGCACAATAATTTTTAAAGAAATCTGGACATCTTTCTTACAGCTAACCATTCAACTTCAAATTACAATTGTTAATTGCTGGAAATCAAGTACACAGAGATGTACATATAGTGTTATCGTATAGAGTGGAAGTTCGATACGAGGTTTTGAACTCATTATCTTGTTAGTAATCCATTACCTTAAATTTGAAGCCATTAAGTCTTTAAACATTATTTTACTGGGTTTAGTTTTTCGACTGTCGTCATGATGGAGTATCACTTTCAAAAATTTAATTGATCATACTCACCTCAGTATGTATTTCAATCTGGCATTTATTTTATAGATCTCTGCTTGATGAACTGCTATCTTTATATTCGATTTAACAATACTCGATTTAACAAGTGTAAACACACACACACGCACGCGCGCACACATACGCACACACACATTAGGTGCAAGAATGACTGTGCAGTTGAGAGGTTTGCTTCCCAACCACATGGTTCCACGTTCAGTCCCTCTGCATGGTACCTTGGGCAAGTGTTTTCTATTATAGCCCTAGGCCAACCACAGACTTGTGACTGAATTTTGTAGACGGAAACTGCAACGTTGTTCATCAGAAAATGACCTAATAGCATGTTTGCAAAGAAGAGTTGTTTGCTTCATACTCCTCGTGTGTCGATTCTGCCCATAAGAAAGGAACAAATAATACAATGTGGCTGTAGGTCATAACACCGGGGTGCATTGCTAGTGTGTGTGTGTGTG
>NC_068985.1:18866331-18878481 GCF_001194135.2 Octopus bimaculoides
GCTTCCCAACCACATGGCTCCGGGTTCAGTCCCATTGCGTGGCACCTTGAGCAGGTGTTTTCTATTATAGCCTCGGGCTGACCAAAGCCTTTTTAGTGAATTTTGTAGACGAAAACTGAAACAAGTCCGTCGTGTGTGCGTGTCTGTGTGTGTGTGGCACTAGTATTTCCTTTTAAAGACTTTTTAAATTTTATTTTCGAGTGTCTTTTTCATTCGTGGGTCGTTCTGATGAATGATATTTTATTCTGTATTTCTTGAATTGGATTGTGTGTTAGTATAGAAGATAGAGTATTGAGTACATGAGGAGTGTTTCTTGCTTTTCCTAATTCTTGGGTGTCTATCGTTTTACACGTTTTATTGATCAAAGTGACTCGGTATTGTCTTTCGAGTAATATATTTGCAAGTTCTGTAAATTGTGTCTCCTGGGTTTCGAGATTGGATACAATTGAGCAGATTTTTCTTGCCAGGTTGAAAGGTATATTTATTTTCGAATGTTTTGGATGGCTGGAAGAAAATAAGATATTATTTTGAGCGTCTTTGTTAGAAGTAGATGTAAGCTTCAACGTTCGTATCTCTTTTTAAGTTGTCCCAAAAGGATGGTTGTTTTTGACTATATTCCTTTCTGAATTGAATACTGTAGTTTATGTTAGTAATTAGAGATTTAAACTCATGGAATGGATCATTACTCTGTGTCTACAAGATACAACAATAATCAAGGTAGCGTTTCCAGTTGACAGATAGTTATTTATGTAAGTTATTGTCAAGCTTTAAGCTAGAGTGTTCGTATATTTGGTTTTCTGAGTATGTTCTAATGAGATTACCATACATGGGGGCTACTTTTGTACCCACAACAATCCCTGATATCTGTCTGTAGATGTCGTTGAAACTGAAAAAATTATTTCGTAGGATGAAATTTAATCGTTCTTCAATTCGTTCAGATAACCCTATTGAAAATTGTTCAGCCGGAATTTTATAGCTTCTATTCTGTATTCTTGTAGAATCGTGGTATAGAAATTTGCTACCTCAAGTGAGATAAAAAGAATATCTGTGTTCGTTTTATTCGGAAAATAATTTAGAAAGTCTAAGTAATCTCTTATGAAGCTCGGTAGGGATTTAAGAATAGGTTTTAGGAGTGTATCAATAAAGTTACTTAGTATACGTGTTTCACAAGACGGGCCTGCTCTGTCTGAGTTGAGATGTTTGGGGGTCTCACTGAAGTTGTTGGTTATCTCTGAAGTCGTCATTACAGATATTATTTCAAGTTCTACATACAAAAACATTATTTACAGTTAACATCGATTAATTTGGCAATTATTTGGTTGTGTTATTTCTTCATTGGTCGGTTTTCCGTATGTCGTATTTCAGATCCTGCTTTCGTTTTCTTTGAATTGCTTATCCGTTTATCGTTTTCTATTGTGTGTTTCCCCTTGTGTATCTGTATCCTGTTTTACTGATCTATGTCTTGCTTTAATAGAATTTCTTAGTTTATAACTTATCTATTAGTTGGTTCAGTAGGCATCATATAACTGCCTGTTGATTACATAATTTATATAGTGTTTTGTTAACGTTGTCTCTTTTATAAATTGCTTTGCATCCTGATTCACTAATGGTGATTTTTGTATATTCGGTTGTTATTTTGTATTTTCGTTGTTCTGTCTGTCATTATGTCAAATTCATAGGTATTTTCTATTTGTTGTTGCTTCACTGAATGTGCATTCGTTGGAGTTTTGTTTTATCGTCGGTTACCTTCGCTCTTGTTGATCCGTATGTCATTTTAGATCCTGTACTTGGTTTTCTGAAGTCGTTTCCGATTAGTCAGTTCGAAAGTCGGTCTCTCGTTGTTAATCTGTTGTGTGAAGGCGCGTGGCTCAGTGGTTAGGGCATTCGGCTCACGATCGTAAGGTCGTGAGTTCGATTCCTGGCAGCGCGTCGTGTTCTTAAACAAGGCATTTTATTTCACATTGTTCCAGACCATTCAGCTGGCAAAAAGGAGTTGTACTTGTAATTCAAAGGGTCAACCTTGTCACACTCTATGTCACACTGAATTTCGCTCAGAACTACGTTAAGGGTACGCGTGTTTGCGGACTGCTCAGCCACTTGCACGTTAATTTCACGAGCAGGCTATTCTGTTGATCGGACCAACTACCCTCGTCGTCGTAACCGACGGAGTGCCAGTTACTAGTCTGATGTGTATTCGCGCTCTCTTTTCCCCAGATGTTTGCTATTTCGCTTGCATTGTTTATTGGTTTGTCACTTATTTCTTGGTTAGTAGTTTTATTCGTGTAGTAATAAATTCTCTTATGTGATTTTGGGCCATATTCCATCCAGAATGATTTGAGATTGTACGAAAGAAATAAAATGTTTATCGGTATTTCGAAGAAAATCGTTTAGGATTTCAGAAGCATTTATTTGAAGAAAATATTACATTTGCTCAGCATTGGTTTTGTCAAAAATTCTAATGTCAAGTGCGCTGTTCTTTCTCTTTTCGTGATATTTTAAAAGGAAATTGCGACATCAGTGATCTTTGTGACGTTAGCTACTTATCTTTCTATTTCTATTACCATAGGAATTATAGAACTAGATACCGTTTTCCGTCATTACCTGAAGATTTTTTTTTAAATAAAATTATTGATAGTAAGCTTTTGATTAACCCAATCATTTAATCATGTCGGGGACCCTGTTCTATCTCGTAATCGTCTATCCACCTGGCGGAGTGGAGGACGTTCCCTTAGAGATTTCTGTAGAGTTACGGAGCTGCCTTCCCCTTCCCCTTCGTCATCAGAAGAGCTAATCACCCTTCGAATATCCAGGACGTGACGCGGGATTCCATCCATTGATACATTATTCAAAGTACTGATCGCGGTCACCTTTCCTTTCACCCACTGCGTTGTATACCGAGCATTCGGGGGCTTCATCTCTAACCTGCACAGATGTAATCCCTTCTACCTCTAGCTGCTGCGGCACCACGCTCGGGTGTCTCCATTTGTACCGGAATATGGCCCTGTGGGGGACTGACTCTTCGGCTTGCCCTACCTGAACGGCATGTGGTACCAGAAGACTGCCTCCATAGGAGAGATTCATCCCCTCTCAGCCATGGCTTTAATCGTACAATGGTGCCGTTCTACAATCCCGTTTCTACCTGGCCTGTATGCAGCTCTGAAGAAGCATCTTGTGCTCCACCTTCCGAGCATCTATCTCAGCTACTCTGAGAGCTGTCATTTATCAATAGCTCGTCTACAGGCCTCCTTTCCAAGAACATCGCATTCAGCACTTCTGCAACTTCGGCAGCAGTCTCCACCCCGATTTCTCTCCATACAGCCATTCGCCCCAGTCCACAGTCGACCATTGAAAGGTACACCTTTCCTCGATAGTGCGTCACGTCAATGGTTAGCCTCTTCCAATCTTCCACTACTTGAATCTCTCCTGGTTCATGTGTGCTCGGGGCAGGATGGATCGATTGGCATCTGTTACAATTCCCTACTATCCTCCGAATGCTCTCTCTGGTGACATCGGGGTCGGCCGTTTTAGCCCAAAAACAACGTCCTGTCGGCCGCCATGTAGTGCATGTTATGTAACCTCCTTAGTTCTGTGCTCTACAGCCGACAAACCGCTGCGAACTCACTCGGAACATCCTCTACTGTTTCCAACCAATACCTTTTCACTCTGGTTAGAACGCCTGCCTTATTCTTTTCCGAGGGCACGAATATTACATGCTGCTCCATGTATGCATGTGCAGGTTTGTATGTTTTATGTATGTATTCTCGTGCATATAGTTGCATATCTAGACATGCTCATATATATATTTAAATGATAAACTTCTGGAAAGTTTTACAGATTTTTACACTTCCAGTGATGGATTGGATCTGTAGTCTTCGAATTAGCTTTCTTCTTTCTGGCTTTGTAAAACCTAATTTCTCAAGATTGGTATTTAGGCAGTGTGTTACATATCCCATGGCTCCAATAATTACAGCTATAAATCTGAACTTGTAACCTGGATAAAGTAACTGCAGATTTCTCAATAGCTCAGCATAGGTGTTCGCTTTTTCACTGATTTTCAGCTTTATGTTAACATCCTCTGGACAGCTAATTTCCACAGCTGTGCATAGTCTCTCTTCTCTATCCCAAATCATTATATCAAGTCTGTTGTGCTTACATTTTATTGAGGTCTTCACTGGTACGTTCCACCAGTATTCCTGATTATTATGAGTGGCTATGGTTTCTACCATATTGTGGGTTTTTATTCTTTTGTCCTTGGAATTATCCTTCCGACGGATTTCATTATAGAGTGTCCTAGCTACAACGTCATATCTCATCGGTAGATAATACCATGATGACATTTTCGGACAACTGCTTATGATGTGGGTGATATTTTCAGTGTGAACTCCACAAAGTCTGCATCGGTTGTCACACTTTACGATTTTACCTGCATCTCTATCCCTTTTGTGCATCAGGTACTTGGTTGATATTTCCTGTTCCTGGATTGCAAACGTATACCCTTCAAAGTGGGAGGTAGTAATCCGGCTATTGGTCCATGATAAAAGGTAGTAATCCGTATGTATGTATGTATGTATGTATGTATGTATGTATGTATGTATGTATGTATGCATGCATGCAGGTCTGTATGCATGTGTGTGTATGCATGAATATATGCATGCTTGTAAGTATGTGTTTACACGCGACTATCCCGTATCGTTTTTACGTTGAAATCATTTGAAAAACGAGGCTCTGTGCTTATGTCCTGTAACGATCAACCATTAGGAATCGATAAATATCAGACGCAAAAATAAGTCTTGAGGGTCGATACAACCAACAAAAACTGTTCAAAGCTGTGCTCCAGTATGGCTGCAGTCCCATGACGGAAACAAATAAAGGAGTAAAATTGTCAGTGTTCATCTATCTATCTATCTATCTATGCACATGCGCGCGCGCGTCCACGCACATACAAAACCTGTTCTTTACTACTCCAATACAACACCATGGATAAGTACATTTATTTTTTAACAACCGGTTACTCTACTGAGATTAAACGAAATATTGTCTCGTTCGTTAACAATTAATTGTACGGCGCACAAAAATATTTCATTCTTAAGGAAAAAAAAAAGCAAAAAGCATCAAAGTAATTTTCTTTCCTTCAAACAATGGCGTCGTTAATGCAATCATGCGATTAAGTCGTCAAATGATCCTTAAAATCTTAATATGAAAGAGAAATTGTTTAAAAAACTAAATGGATTTTCTTAAAACAAGCACAAGAATTGCTGATAACAAAGAGCTTGAAATTCTTCATAAAAGCCTAATCAATACTATTAAAAATAACTTACAAAAATAGGTAACTATTGACGACGAATTAGAGTGAAAGGTACTATAACGGTGCGTGACCCGTCTTTTCGTCTGATATCATTTTGACCAACATCACTTTGTCCACATCTTTTTGTTCAATGACTCTTTGTTCAATTTTAAATAAATTCTTTAGAAAACAAGGTGAACATCAAAATCAAATAATAATTGAAAATTTTATTGATAGGATTTGTCGTTGGACATAAAAATCATCGGACAAAAAGACGTCGGACCAAAAAACATGGGCGAAAAGACGTTTGACGAAGTGACGTCGGACGAAAAGGCATAGCACCATAAAGGTGTTGGAAATATGTGAAGCTGTTAAAGATGTAGACTAAATTAGAAGAAATTTCAGAAGCTCTTCCATTTAGTACGCAGATGTTAGACGATCTAAAAATACATCGTTTTAGTTCATAATGTTGATTAAAAGCAATAAGACTATGTATGAGCAACTTTTTGACGAACTAAGAATACAAACAATATGCAATCAATGCAGAGCCGGATTAAGACTCGTAGAAGCCCTAAGCACTTAAAAGATTTTGGTGTCCCCATATATATGTAACTCAAAATGTAAACAATAACAAACTATAGAATAAATTTTAAATTTTCAACATGAAGCAAAACTAACACTAAGATGGAAAGTAATGTTCCACTTAATTTATATTTGAAAAGATTTCTCAACACTTTTTTTAATTGCAAAATCTCTGATCAGATCCTCACACTATGACACTATGAACGCTTCAAAATTATATTTCCAATCACACAAACCACTTCAAATATTATATTAGCAAGTTTAAAGTAATTTCTTTTGTGCTGTAAACCATTTACCATTTCTGTGGTGCCTTACTTTCCTTTGATGTCTTAAGCACATGCTTACCCTGCTTAATGGTTAATCCAGTGCTGAATCAATGTTAGATAAGTGCTTTTTTAAATAAGTAATTTTAAATAATTTTTAACGAATTAAATAAATATTTCTTTCAAACTAATAGTTGTTTATAATGTAAAGATGTTTAGAGCAATAAATGTAAACTAAGTGGACTCATAGAAATTCCACGGATTACATGGCACGGATTATAAAATCCAGATAAATAATGTATGTTAAATGTATATGTTAATTTGTTACGCTTGCTACAGTATCATATTAACACATTGCAGTTCATAGTTTTTAAATTTGAATGTCAACCACTAGCGTATCTACAGTGTGTGCCGCCCGGAGCGGACCACCTCTACCACTCCACCCTAACTATGCTAGTGATGTCAACTAATTTGGAACTTATTCGTGTAAGGGTGGATATTTAACACACGCCACTCATCTGACTTTAAAGGCACCTTCGAATTTATATGTTTTAAACATTAGAGATCCAAAATTTGTAAAATGCTTATTTTTATTTGTTAAAAGCATCTTTTTTTATGAGTATATTAGCAGATTTACAGTTATTTTTCTATTTTATCTTTTAATACGAGTCGGTTTACGAACAATTTTTGTTGTTGTATATGAATATACTTCCTTTGCGTTTGAAATGTGTAAATATTCTTTGTTTGCATGCCTAGTCACGTTTTCATCCTTTATAAATTAAATAATAACAGTTAAATCTTCAGAATGTGAAAGAGTAAAATACTATAATGCTTTCATTATTGTGTACAGATTTCATTTATTATTTCAGAAACTAATACAGCTATTACAAAATTTTGTGGTTTTTATTTTTATATAAATAGATGCATAAACTACAAGTGTGAGATTTCTAATTCTTCTTTTTCTTAATGTCCTTTTTATACTGCTTTTATTTATTTATTTATCTTTCGAAAGTATGACAAATTTTGATTAGTTGTTACCGTTTTATCAAGAGCGATATATAGAGAGGAAACTATAGCAGTGAGCTGGCAGAATCGTTAGCACGCCGGGCAAAATTCTTAGCGGCATTTCGTCCGTCTTTATGTTCTGAGCTCAAATACCGCCGAGGTCGACTTTGCCTTTCATTCATTCGGGGTTGAAAAGACATGTACCACTAGAATATATAGAGAGGAAACAGGAAATACTGTGAATAACAGGCATCAGTTTTATCAATTTGCATAGCAACAAAGACACTAGAAGAACTATCACTCGCTCTTTTGAATATTAAAATCCTTTGGAATTTTCATTTTTAGCAAATAAGTACGTTTGAGTATTGCGTTCTAAATATTCCCAGGAGAATATTCGGTAATAATTTTTCATCATTCTGTTTTAATTCACATTCCAACAGTTCAACTGATAAAAAAACAAAAAGATCTGCCATTGTAATCTTTGCTGTGAATGTGCTGTACATAATATTCTCTCGCAGACCTCCTACCCATCACCGTTATGGTGTGAAAGTTTCTTTATCCATTTGTTTTTCAAACTCTTCTGCTTTTCGATTGATTAGCGGTCCATTAATTGCGAAATATTTTCACGAACATTTCCAACCAAATTTCATTGCTGATTCATTTTATCTTTGCTAGACCATACTCTCTTACGATATATGTCCTGACTTGCTTGTAAGTGCTGAAATGAAGAGAAGAATTGTACTGTCGTATTTTGGCTAACTTACCGCAGTACACCAGTATTTTAGTTATTCTTACAGAAAAAAAATTCGTCTCTTATTTATTTCTATCGTCATGATAAAGGAATGTTTAGCGCTCCTAAAGAATAGAGTAAGAAGGTATCGAGTGCAATAAAAACTGTAAATTTCTTAGGATGTGTATGTAGCAACACATTTTTCCGAAGCCTTTGATTATTTTCTTTCTTTTAGCTGAAAAGGGGAATTTTTCCCCGAAATATTATTGGATCACTAAACAACATATGTAAAGACCTAAAAAAAAATCTGATTTCATAGTTTTGGCGCTTGTTTTAGGTTTTTAAAGGGTTTTAGAACCAGAAAAGAGTAAAAGAAAAAAGATAACTGAAATGAAGCGCAATATTAGTATTAAGCTAATAAAGTTTATTGATAAAGTGGCCGTAAAAAAATAAATGAAAAACACAATATATACGTAATTTAATTTTTACTTTTCTTCTTGTTCTCTATTTTGCTCATGAAATGCATTTTGCCCTACATGAAAATTAGCATGTCAAAGTTTTCATCAGACGAATGATCTCTTGGCCCCCAAGATGTCCTTGCCCATAGAGAGCAAACGCTCCACTGCAGCACTGGAGGGGATGGCTGTGTTGAATTTGATGAACGCTTGCTCACTCAAGAAGGCAGCATCTGTCCGTAAGTCTTTGTAGTTGGTCTCCAACCAGATCTTGACCAAATTCTGTGCCTTGTCCTTGAGCGACCTGTGGTTCCTGCGGCTCTCTTTTGGCCGAGTGACACCACTGAAGATGTCATCCTCCTCTTCGTTGTTGCTGCCTCCTCAGTTGCTGCTCATTTCGTCAGGCTGCTGCCTCATGGCCTCCTCGACCTTACCCTCCATGCTTTTCTTCACCTTAGTGACCATGGTGTTGTCATACTTATCCAATCAGATGAGGCAAAACCTGGGGTGGAAGGCAGCAGCCAGCTGGCATTCCTCATCCTCCAGGAGGGTCTTAAACCTTTTGTCGATGCCTGTCAAAAGTGCGTCGACCAACGTGCTGCAGTAGACAAGGCCCTTGGACTTCAAGTCCTTGAGCCTGAAGATCGTCACAGCAACTTGAATTAACAGAAGTTAACTTAAGTGGACTTGAAATTAATTAGTCCAATAATGATTTCCAAAGTTTTAAGAGTTAAATCGTTAACGAAAATGTTAACTTCGTTAATTAACGATTAACGGATTAACGGTTTGGTGCCCAGGTTTGACACATACATACATCATAATTAGTCTTACCGAGAAGATATTTCAACCAATGTTTGTGGCTTTGTCATACGTCCTATGGAGTGAAAAAATTGTTAGAATTTCACATGACATAAAGGATCTGTGTGTAATCTTATCTATAGCAAGTATGGCATGGAAATACAGATGGAAAATTTTCCAGATTGTAAGAGGACATAGGGCTCTCAGCGCCGCTGGAGAAAATCAGTTGTGTGATTTTTGAGGCGTCCGTCTTTACGTCTTGAGTTCAAATGACACCAAAGTCAACTTTGCCTTTCATCCTTTTGGGGTCGATAAAATAACTGCTAGTTGAACACTGGGATCGATTATATCGACTTATCTCCTCCACCCGAAATTGATGGCCTTGTGCCAAAATTCGAAATCACCACCACCACCACCACCACCACCACCACCACCATCATCATCATCATCATCATCATCATCATCAACATCAACATCACCATCACCGTCATCGTTATCGTTGTCATTACTGTTATTATCATTGTTATTGCTGTTGAGTTGTTGTAATTGAGCTCTGAAGTTTTTCAGTTCTCATAATATTTTGTTCAAAGCCAGAAGACTACAGTGAGGTGAGAGCGAGCAGAGGTAGACGAAAAATGGATAACGGTATCTGAATCTCTCGACCGAATAGTCCTAAGGATCTAAGGGTATATGCTGCAGACCATGTTAACTTGATTGTTGATAAGGGAATTTTAGATAATTTTAGAAAACAGTTACACCTTAGACTCTTATATTATTTGATACTATGGTGGGTTTCTTCCGAGGGTAGAGCATACGATTTTCTAAGTGCGTCTTTCTTTTCAAAGTGGATAAGCTGAAATTTTACTTGATTTTGCAGCATATTGTTTTTCTTTTTGTTTGTTTTTTCGCCTGTTCACTCACAGCAAATACATCAGATTGGAGTTCTAGTTGGACAGCTACGCCGTTGATGTCTCTCTGAAGCTTAGAGTCATCTGCAGGCTTCTTTGTTCTGATACGAACCTATCATCCCCATACAGACACGCAAAAATATTAAAGAGCTATCCGTTTCATAGAGCAGAAACAAATCAGCCATCTTGCATAAGCTAGTTGCATCAAAGCTACTCATGGTGACATTAAAAACGTCCGTTTCGTCTATAGAGGTATTCTTGTTAAAAACTGCTGTTTCTTGTCATGCGTAATGGCTTATAGGTCGATTTGTGTAATATTAAGCTAACTTCTGACAGAATTTATGACTTTTAGAAGTTTTTAGCTTATTGGAGGACAATAATCTATAATGTCAAATTAGATAAATGTGTATTTACCGCGTAAAGACTTACGCAGTGTTGTTCTGTAGATTCACATTCGTAGATCACTGTTAGACTTTATGTAGTGTAATATCGTTTTACTCATCATACTAAAATTAGGGTTAGTAAATCTAATGTACGTAAGATTTCAATTTCTTTTCTGATTTTGGGGGGAAAAGAGGGGAAGTATTCAAGTTTCTCTTCGATGCTTTATTTTTTTGTCTTTGTGTCGTTCTTCTGTGTTGATTCCAGTATATGTATTACTGCTGGTTGAACTGTTGATGTTTTTATGTTATTGTGCAAGAGGTTATTGCATATGCCTTTGATTACCTGGTTAGTTTGCTTGTTTTGTCTGGAAAGATGAATAGGCTACTGGACGATAGTATTACTTTTAGGTTTGAGTTTATCTCGCGTAGAAGAGGATTTTTTTCTCTTGGTAATTCCTATATCCTTTCTTCTGTTAATCTGGTCGTTTTCGAATGTCTCTAGTTCTTGGTTTTGCGGTGGGCATTTTCGGGATTTTAATCTAAGCTCGCTTTTCTCTTCTAAGTACTGTATTGATAAAATCATTGAATAAGGAGCTACTGCCTTCATCAGCGACATATCACAAAAATCTACTGTAGTCTTGCAGAATACTCATTCGAAACTCTTCAGCAGTAGCACAACAGTTCTTCAGCAGCACAACATTTCGTTCCGTTAACATATTTTGTAAACATTACAGATCTTTCAAAGCCAATTTGCAAATAGGTAGACAATGAAAAAAAAAACCCACCAGAATCTTCTGAACTGTGTTAGATAAGGTACAGGCAATGTAGCTGAAACTTCAGAATCACTGTCAGACTTTTCCTTATATATATGTGTGTATATGTGTGTGTACGTGTGTATGAATGTGTATCTAGAGAACTTATGCAGATGGCAAGTTTAGTTTCAACGTTGTCACGTGTGTTAATTTAGCTGATTACAAGTTCTAATCAAACTAAATTTTTAGCCAATCAAAAACTAGTCGTCTGCAGAGCCCATTTTGCTATATTAATCAAGTAAAAATCTAGTCCCTCTCTCCTGTCACTGGATGCCATGCTAAACCACATTATTTCTCTCTCTCTCTCTCTCTCTCTCTCTGTCTCTCTCTCTCTACCTCCTCTCTTTCTGCCATTTCGTCGTTAGCCTTGGTCTAGCCTCAGCAGATTAATTTTTCCTGTTTAAATATATGACGTTTACTTGATTTTTTTTCTTCATTTTATCGATGGTCATGTATTTGCTTTAATACATTTAACTCCAGCAAAGAAATTAATGCATTGTCACGAACACGTTATACACATATAATCCGGTTGACTTTGTAAAATACGAATACAGCTATGTAAATTCTTGCACACATATTTATGTAAACTGGCTATGATTATTGCAAATTAACGTTTCTTCACAATTGTATCTTAAATGTCATATTCTGTCCTCTTTCAACCTGTTTTATCAAATCAAGCGCTTTGAAGTTATTATGACATTTTTTTACTGACATGATCTGTCGAGATGTATTTCTGTTGGTATTTGGGAAGTAAAAGAGAAAAATATGCATAATTTCCTCGAACTGTTTTAAATTTCACAGGCATATGTGTGTGCGTGTGCATAACATGAATACATACACATGCACACATACCTATCTGTATGTGTGTGTGTGTGTGTGTGCGTGTGTGCGCGCGCGCGCGTATATATATATATATATATATATATATAT
>NC_068985.1:18878528-18882365 GCF_001194135.2 Octopus bimaculoides
ATATATTACATTAATCTTAATCTTATAATATAAAGCTGAAGCAAATTAACACTATATATATATTCTTTTATTCTTTTACTTTTTCAGTTATTTGACTGCAGCCGTGCTGGAGCACCGGCTTTAGTCGAACAAATCGACCCCAGGACTTATTCTTTGTAAGCCTAGTACTTATTTTGTCGCTCTCTTTTGCCGAACCGCTAAGTTACAGGGATGTAAACATACCAACATCGGTTGTCAAGCGATGGCGGGAGGGGGGGACAAACACAGGCACACATGCACACACACACACACACATAACGGGCTTTGGTTGGCCCGAGGTTATAGTAGAAGACACTTGCCCAAGGTGCCACGCAGTGGGACTGAACCCGGGACCATATGGTTCGTAAGCAAGCTACTTACCACACAGCCACTCCTACGCCTATATTCATATCCGTTAAAGGTGTAGATATTCTATGATGTTGGTGTGTCTTTGGAATAGCAATGAGAACAATTGTTCCTGTATATGGCATTGTCGACCGCCTTAGTGATAGTGTTATGTTTCACGGAAAATAGTGTCTTGCGAACATTTTAGACATAGGTTGGTTGGTTGGTAGGTAGGTAGGTAGGTAGGTAGGTAGGTATGTCTTTGTGCTCGTCCTCCCATCGCTTGATAACCGGTGTGGATTTGTTTACAACCCAGTAACTGAGCAGTTCGATAGAAATAGAACGACAGACTTAAAAATAAACACTGGGGGCGCTTTGTTCCACTAAGAGATTCAAGTCAATATCCCAGCATGGCCACAGTCCATTGATCTGAGACAAGTACAACAATAAATGAATAATCAAATTAATCCCATTCTTTGGATTTAATTCTGAATAGATTCGACATCAGAATGAAGCAAGCTGTTAGCACTATTTACAAAATCGATCGAAAAAAATAGGTCGAGAAAGAATGGGAACCAATGGAGAGAGTTGTGTGCAATACAAACTACTTCGACTAGGAGATTCCATAATGAATTCTATTTCCTTCCTTTCAACATTTATATAAATATACGAGTTTTAACATTACCATATTTAGTATATGGACTATTAAAAAAAATAAGAACAGTTAAATAGACTGTACAAATTAAACAATAGGATCAGAAGAAATGAGTTGCGGTCTCTATTGGCAACTATTGTTTTCTCGAAGAGTGACAAAGCCTGACGTTTTTGTGATGAGTTAATCGATTACATCAACCCCAGTGCTTGACTCAGTGGTGCTTTATTTTATCGACCCCAAAAGGATAAAAGATGTCGAAGTCTGTGTCGATAAATATTAAGCACAAGATGTTCCTATAAAAGAAGAAATTATTTTACTATGAGGAAGTGTAAAAGTCAAACGTATGGGCAGAAACTTTCGTCGGAGTGGGATGAAATATTTACCTTGTGTGTGTGTGAAACAGAAAGGAAGTGTGCGTGTGTGTGTGTGTGTGTGTGTGTGTGTGAGAGAGAGAGAGTGAGAGAGAGAGAGAGAGAGAAAGAAAGAAAGAAAGATGGTGAATGCATGTGAATGTGTGTGAAAGAGAGAGGGAAAGTGTTTGGAAGAGAGAGTGAGAGAGAGCGAATGCATATATCTATCTGTGAGTGTGTATGTGTGTGTGTACGTACGTGTATATAAAACAGAAGAAAAGTGAGAGAGAGAGAGAGAGAGAGAAAGATGGTGTATGTATGTATATGTGTGTGAAAGAGAGGGAAAGTGTTTGAAAGAGAAAGTGAATGAGTGAGAGAGCGAGAGAAAGAGAGCGAATGCATATGAGAGAGAGAGAGAGAGAGAGAGAGAGATCGTTTGGAAAAGTAAGGGATGGGACGATAACTTTACCACAGGAAGTTTTGTTCCTTTTAACTGCTGCGTCCAGTAGTAAGTGCCTCCCTCCAGTGGTTGTTCGTTAAAACATTGCCGAATCACTATGTATATTCTTATACAATTTTGCATATCTAGTTAATTGAACCCCTCTTGCTGCTTTGGTAAGTACTGTGAAGTCCATGCCTCGCTGAAGAGATATAATAACATCGAAACATGTCAGGAGTTACCTACTGTTCCTACTGAAAAATATAGATATTAGCCATTGTCTGATATTATTTCGTTTTCTCACTCCATTTAAAAAAAAAATTCCACAAGCATTTATAACGTTAACATTAATATACTCATTATATTTCGTATAGTTTGCGTCAATAAATTATATATATATATATAAACTATCTCACAAGCAATATTATCTGTAGCAAAACTAAGCACGAATACTAACCAACTAATACATCAATACGGTCTAAAACAAATCAGTTGAAGACACGATACAACCAACACACGCACACTTTTTGCAATCCAAACAGGAAAAATGATACTTTACTATCCAAACATATATGGATATTAAAATATATATATAAAAAAAACTCCGTTCGGCATTAATTGGAAAATATTTCCATTAGCACAACCATACCAAGGTAACATCAAACCCTACCAACTTTATACTTATGAGTCTTACCACATTCTTATATTCAGGAATCAAATTCTGTATAAATTCTCTGAACATACGCGTGCGCATATGTAAAATGAGCTAAGGTAAATATCTCTTAGTGGTCATTGGCATGAATATGAATAATAAAGACAAATAAAGGTATATCAAATACCATACAAGATAAATTCTTCGATTATTAAAATTCAATTTTCTTATCGAGAGAGAACAAAACAAATGCCTTGTAGTAATTGCCGCCAAATCCACTTGAGAAGTGGCCAGAGATGTAGCTAGAATGCGTGCCTCTCAGCACAGTCTTTAAGTTTGCTGCCCCTCCCGAAGCCATCAAGTCTATACAGGCTTATATATCCGACTCGAAAATTATCTCCCTATAAGAGCATTAGTTCCTTGCTATTCTATTAAAAATGGTGATACTCTTAAGCCTCAAGAAATTCTTCGAAATTTATCCCTCGCAAAGGAAAGATAATTTGCGAACAGCTGTGACGGTATGCTTCTGCCTCAATAAGCGTCATCAACAGTGGCTGTCTTACCTTGACTCCCGCAAAGGAGATACAGTTTTTTTGTTTTTTTTTGAAACACGAACAGAACATTTATGACCTACGGTAGATGAATGAAAACGACAAAGAAGAATAAATATTTATTAGAAACTACACAAAATTAATTTTTTATTAAAAAATTATCTTCCCTTTGAGAGAAGATTAAACAAATACCTTGCGGCAATTGTAACCAACTCTAGCTATGACAGCTACTGTGCTGATGGCGGTCGTTGATGCAGAAATACTTAACAATATTTTTCTTGTCTCCAGACCATCAGAATATTTTTCCTCAATGACATGTCAGAGACTTCTCTTTTTATTTGGATTTTATCGCAAATACCACAAAGCATGTATTTTATTCTTCTCTCTATGAAAACACAATTCCAATAAATCAAGAATGTATTTCATATAGTATTTAAGGATCTAGTTCAAAACGGGGGCGCCAGTATTTTCTTAACGAAACTCTTTGAAACTTGGGACACTGGTAGAATGTGTCATATAAAACAGCTTTTTCGTCTTAAGAAAAATTATCATATTGCAACTTATTTCATGTTAAAGTTGTCGTATTTCTGTAATTTCAACCAATGACTGACGTCCATTCAGCCGAATACAGTAAGTGCTGACTACGTAAACAAACTATTCTGGCGGTGATAAAATTATTATTTCCTTGTCAAAAAATGGCTGAAGCATATTGGCAGTAGCTAATAAACCTTTCTATTATAGGCACAAGGCCTGGTTTTTGAGGGAAGGGTTAGGGTTAGGGCAAATGTTGTACACATACAGTTCAGGCAGATGTTAACGAAATTATA
>NC_068985.1:18885000-18901557 GCF_001194135.2 Octopus bimaculoides
GGAATACAGGAAGAGTCTCATGCGCATGCGTAGAGTTCGACACCCAGCTTTGGCGCCTTTTCTCAGTCTCTTCGTTGACTGATCTCCGTCGAGCCAAGACGTCCAACAGAGCTCTCTCACATGTCAGCACCAGAGCTTCACAAATAACCACGGAAATCATTCAGGAGGCGTCTCAGTAACCGATGGCGACGAGCTACCGAATTCCCTCCAAGCGTGAGCCGAATTCCACTGTAAATAAATATTGTTATGTTCAGAATCTGCGTTCCGTTGTTTCTTCTAGAAATTTAATGTACGGAAGCGGTGTACACCTAATGGTGTATAACAACTTCCCTACACCTCCGTTTTGAACTAGATCCGTATTTAATATACATTTATTCGTCTTTATTGCCCATATCCATATCGCTTACTACTCTGAGTTGCTTCGCTTAGCTCATATTCACATAAATTATGCAAATTACCTGAGAACCGTGTATGTTTTCTACTCTGTCTGAATATCTCTTCTGTTGGACCGTTGCAGTGCTGATGACGCCTGTGGATGTAGAAACACGTGTCCACAGCTGTCATTTTGTCCCCAAACAACTAGATTGCCTTTTCTGTAATGGCGTGTTAACTTCAAAGAATTCCTGAAACTGTCTCTCGCATTTGGAGTTGGTCGAGTTGCATGCAAGGCATTTCTTTGCTCTTCTATCGAAGGGAAGCTACTTTCACAATGTTAGGGAGTTATGATGTTTCATATACTTTTATAATACACGCGCGTTCGTATATGTGTGCCCGTCAGTGTATGTGATCTAAGTACAAGAATAATGCTTAGATGAACGCAAGTGAATGAAATCTAACTAGATACCCGAGCCAATGAAAGATCCTCTAAGCGGTTGCTCGTTCTGCCAGAAATAGCAACTAAATCTGGCTCAAATCATTCCCTATCATCTTACAGAACAATACACTGGATTGTGTAGTCTGGATATATTATTCTTAAAAGATAGAAATGTTTGGGATCCGAGTCAACTTGGAGCTAAATAACAACAAAGTAATTTTCACAATTTGGTCGTTAGGGCCACATAATTTCTCTTGGATGAACAACCACCAAAAGGAAAAGGAGGAGGAGGAAGGTAAAAAAGAAGGGTACAAGTATAATAGAAACTTATTTTAAGGTAACCATAAAAATATAATGGAAATAGACAAAACTGTTTGTCTATTAAAATTTATAACAAAGTATCCTAAACAAAGTATATATTTATTCATTAATAATGTTAAACTTAGATATTTTATATTTTTTATAACATGAAATAGATGTATAACATTGTTTAATAAATGTTGCATCACCCGCCCCACCCCAAAGAAACCCCTCAATAAAATAAACGAAAAAGGATTATAACCAGGTACACAATACCATTTTATCCTGTGTAAAAGATCATAGATATGCGGGTCGATAAATAAAGTTCGAGTGAAGTACAGGAAAATAGACTCCTGTTCCTCCTATAGAGCACTGTTGATATGAATGAAATAGAAGAAGAGGGGGAGGAGAAAAGAAAAAGAAGCTAAAGAGAGGAAGAAATGAGATGAAAGAGAGGAATATAAAAGACAATGGTGAAGAGAGGAAGAAAAAGAAGAAAAGAAAAATATACAGACGAAGACGACGAAAGGAGGAAGAAAAAGAAAAGTTGTTCAAATTATAAGGCACAGTAGACTTCTCGGATCCATGGAAGTAGGAAGCAGCCTGAATTATAAGACTTACTGGAAACAAAAGAAAAAAAGAAGAAAGCGTGCTACAGCAGCAGTTAAATAGGGCAATGAAGAAGAATTAACATGACGTTGTTAGCTAATTTCTAGCGAAGGCGGTCTGCGAAACTGCGTCGATCAATAGAGAATGTAGTTGGTTGGCACTAGACACTTGCAGAGGGGTTACGAGCACTTCTTGGAAGAGGGGTCCTCGTATAATAGGAGATAGAATTTGATTGGTTAATAAACCACACAGAATTCAACATGGCTTACGTTACTTATTGGCCGTAAATTCGTAGCAATCAATATCTGAATTTAATTAATCTATTTTTCTGTATGTGTTTGGTGTTTGCTTTCAATTTGTTCACTGTATGTTCTTCATTAAAATTTATCAGCAAACAAAGCAAATAAACAAAGGATGAAGTTATTTTCGTGGGTAGGTTTCGTTATTTCACTCATGATTTTCTCTACGTTTATTAAGATGTCTAATAAACGATTATCGATTTTAACTCAAGGCGCTAATTGGACTGACGTACATTTACAAACTTTAATATAACAACCTTGTTTTCTAAATTAAGAAATAAAGAATGAACAAGCAACAAGTTGGAGAGGTGCTTTCATATACTTTACTTACATAAGCACCGATTTTTATGCATTTTATCTAAAAACCTAATTAATATTAAATTGTAATGCGCTTTCTTCCTGTTAGTACTTTCAAATAATATTTATCCATTATTTTTCGAATATTTATCAATCTCGGTGCGCCATTTGAGCAAAAGGAAAGCTGAAACCGCGATAGGGTTTGGGTTTTGGATTTTTACTGTTTCACTTTTGTGCCTTTAAGGAAACGTGAACGTTACAATATTTCTCATAAACTGAAGAATTTTGTTCTCAGAAAAAAAAAATTCATCAAGCCGATTTTTGAATTTGTTTCATTCAATTTGGCAACCTCGCTAATCGAATTTAATTTGTATAAATTCTCTTCGACGCTTGTTATTTTATAATTTTAATAATATGCGAAAATACCAGTTTAATTCCATTTTCAAACATTTTTTTTCTTCTCAAAATTTCATATAGTAGTTTTAAAAATTACTATTGAAATATACAAAAATGTTCTAAAATTATTTCGATAAAAATGTCTTTCAATTTCAAAGTAACAAACACCGGCAACTTAATTTTAAAAAACCCCTAAAGAGGTTATGTTTAATGGAACGATGTATGGTAGTTTACTTCGAGTATTGATTTCTTTTGATGAAGTCTATCACTAGCGGCGATTCGATGACCGACACTAGTAAAAATATGGGACAGTCCCAAATCGGACAGATTCCTCTTCTTCCCACAATATACGAACTTATTTAAACTCCTGAATTCTCAATTCAAGGAGCCTCTACATGGTCGCTCTTCCTGTGAGAAGAAGCTGCCAAATATCCCTCAAACCTCATCTTATCGTAAAAAGGAATGCTTTACATAATGCAGTCCGGGCGTCATTCTTCTTCAATATAAGGCCAAATGGTTATAGTTTAAATACCTTTTATCATGGGTTTTCTCGATTGTGGCCGACTTGGGGGACTAAACAACAGTGACCTTTTGAATAATCAGATCCAGGCAGAATATATATTTAAAAGAAACAAACTGAACCGAAACTAAATTCTGCAGCATATTTATTCTACTAAAGAAAGCGGACATGGAATTGTAACATGTCTCGGTGATCAGCTAAGATGGTGATATCTAGTCTTTTTAATGGTATTATTAGTTAAGGTTCAGTTTATCGAATTGAAAATTTTGAAATATTTAGATAACAGTTTTTTATTGCGTCAAAAGAGCAATATTGAAATAGTTTTG
Source organism: Octopus bimaculoides (assembly GCF_001194135.2). NCBI lineage: Eukaryota > Metazoa > Mollusca > Cephalopoda > Octopoda > Octopodidae > Octopus > Octopus bimaculoides. Next base: position 18,888,562 of record NC_068985.1, read on the forward strand.
TCATCGAAAGTCAACTTCGGTCTGCGAGTAAATAAAAAAAAGATGTGCAAGGGAAGTAACTCTAAAATACACTTGCTGGACTTATAAATGCAGTTCTTATTTCATGATGAAAATATTTTTATAAGAGATTTTAACAAAAATTGTGACTTCGAGTTTCCAATCTTTTGTCTGAACTGTACGTAATGGTTTCTATTGAAAGTTATGTAATTTCGTCATCTAATGTTGGGTAGATATAGGGTTGGACAAAGATCAGGATGGTGGACTAGAGCAGTATTTTTCAGGAAGAGGAAAGTTGTGAGCATGGGAAAGGAGTCAGACAAATTGCCATGTTTGATAAAATTAATGTGGTTTAAACCTATTCAACACAACGATAAAGAAAGAAGAGTTACATAGTATTTTTTTTACTCTACATGATCACACATATATATATATATATATGGTATGGCTGTGTGATTAAGAAGACCACTTCCCAACCACATAGTTTTAGGTTCAGTTCTACTGTATAGTACCTTGGGCAACTGTTTTGTATCATAACAAGATGCTGACCAAAGCCTTGTGAATAGAATTGGTAGATAGAAACCGAAAGAAGCTTGTCATATATGTGTATATGTATATGGTGTGTAGGTATGTGTGTATGTTAGTGTCACCTAGTCTTGACATCATGAAATAGTAAGCAATCATCACTGTCATACAAGTGATGTTCATTTCCGATCTTCTGTTAAAAAACTTGTCTGGCCATGAATAAATATTGCCTTGCTTGGAGGCTGGTGAGGGTTAGCAACAGGAAGAGCATCTGCTAATAGAAAATCTGCTCAGTGAATTCCATCTGACTCATACAAACATGGAAAAAATGGATGTTAAAATTATAAACACACACACACACACACACACATGCATAATCAAAAGAATAGAAAATATAATTGTCTAGGATAAGTAAGGATAAAGTAGCCAAAATTCAATTAAGCTATAGTAATATCCTTATATCAGCTTTAAAATATAAGATTTTAATTATTCTACTCCTGAAATCAACATTTAGCAATGTTTAACTAAGAACTCATCTGATTAATTACTGTTTAACGATCTGCATTTAATGTTCTGTATTACAGGGGTCAAACAGCCATGGGCAACTGGCTCAAGGGCAGCCAGATGATCTCAATGTCCCTACTGAAATTGTACAAAACACTTGTTCATTTGAAGACATTTCATCTATTACTGGAGGTGGTGGTCATTCTTTACTAGTCTCCAGTAAGTCATTTTATCATTATTTAAGTTATAAACAACAATAAAAAAAACATTTTAGAAAGTTACTGTCTATACTGGTTGTATTGTCAAAGCACTGACACTAAACTGTGTCCCTTGCAAAAACATCAAACCACTTTGAATGGCTTATTCTACCTAACCATTATGACAAAATGAGGAGGTGTGGTAGACAATAGACAATATGAGGTGTGGTTCGGTGCTGTGAGCTGTGAGTTTAATTGATGAAGAATTTCATTTGATCTTTTAATGTTCAGTTACTTTTCCTAGATACCAGACAGAAAACTGAAAATGCTTGCCACTAATCTGGCTTATCTCATTTCCATTTGAAATATGCTCCTGGGTCTATACAACAACATCATCATCATCATCCAGTGTTTTAAATCTGGGTTTTGTCTCCATTAATGGGGATGGCCGGATCTACCTCAATGCCATAGCAACTGAGGCAGGCAGGTGCAGCCCACCCCAACCTGATGCCCATTCACCTTTGCTATCATGAGGCTTTTTTGAAGCTGGATTTTCGATGGAGAGCATGCCTTTGCTTACCCCCAACCTCAGTTTCCAGACATGAGTGGTCCCGAGACCAAGGCTTCTACCATAATTTTTGAGAAATGTGAGATCCCTTTCAGAGCCCCCCTACCTATTTATACAACAACAGCTACAGATGTGTATTATTTTAGGTAGAGAGCTAGCAGAATAACACATTGGACAAAATGCTTACTGGTATTCCTTCCTGCTTCCTTTCCTCTTTTTCTGAGTTCAGATTCCATCAAAGTCAACTTTGCTTTCATATTTTTGAAGTTGATAAAATAACGTACCAAGTCATGTATTAGAGTCAATGGATGTAATTAACTAATGCTTCCCCTCTGAAATTAATGTTCTTGTACCAAAATTTAAAACAATCATTTTACTATTCTTGCAATAAGATATACAGAATGAAGTGAACAAGTGCTGTATGTGGCAGTTGAGTTTTTACTTGAGAAATTGTAATTTGGGTTGAAACATGAGACGTGCATAGTAACACAGAGAAAGACAATCATATCAACGAAATGGAGAACCTTGATAATATGCATTGTGCTCTCTTCTAGTATGTAAGACTATTTAATTATAAATAAGTGATGTACTTTCATGACTAAAGATTTTTTCTTGCAGAGAATGGAATTGTATATTCTTCTGGTGCCATTGGTAAGGAAGAATGTTGTCAAGATGACAAAATGCATAATACATTCCTTAAAGTCAGTGGCCTTTCATCTTATAAAATAACACAAGTTACAGCTGGCTGGGACTTCTCTATAGCACTTACAGGTTAGTAACCAGCTTTAATATATTTAATATAACTAAATCACTCCCTCTTTTCTCTCTCTCATTGGCACATATGCACACACTCACATTTGCCTTGCTACAAAATTACTCAATATCTCTGTTAAATAGTTTTTTTTGTTTTCATTAAGCATTATTTTTCCTTTTTAATAGATGAAGGTCGTGTATTCACATGGGGATCTAACACTTTTGGTCAGCTTGGAGTCACTGGTACTCTTAAGTCACTTCTCCCAGTAAGTACTTGATTTTTATTTAAATTAGTTAAGGTGTAATGTACTGAATGATGTATACACACACACACACACATACACACACACACACACACACACTTTTTAATTATTTCACATTTCCCTCATAGTTGAAGAACCAAAAACAGAATATTGAGCATAACATTTTAACAACTCTCAAAAAGGAGAGATAATTTCAAATTAAGAATTTCACAAAATTAATTTCCATGCTTAGGTTAAAAATCTTATTCTGCCTTACACAAAAAGAGACAACAATGGAATGCTTCAAGCTCATTGATACTCATTGTATAAGTATAATCAATACCTAAACCTACTTTGAATGGTTGATAAGTTTTTACGTATAAAAAATGAGTTGTGATGATTTGGGGCAGTATAGTTTGCATATCTCATTTTGTTTTTGATTTTTACTTAGGTAATTGTATGAATTTAAATAAATAAGTTATGAGGTAATATACATATTTAGATGCCCAAGACATGTCACAGGCCATGATTCCATCAGGTTTTAAAGTCCCGAAGCAGTGAAGTGCCTTCAATTGGAAACTGAAATTGATTCACAGATTTGTGTCCCCTAAGGATTTACTTGTATGTTGCTGTAAGATTACTGTGAGATTTTCTCAACTCTCAGGAAACTTTGATATGTCATTGAAATCCAAACTTTATTTCGCGTACCTATTTGCTTCAACTTTTAAATTATGACTTTTTGCTTTTGCTTGTTCTGGAGGAAGGAACAGTGCCTAGAGCTTTCACAGAGTGAAAGAGTTGAGAATGATCCATAAATTTGATGTGATTTGTTTATGTTAATTGAGCTGTTAATTTGTTTGGGTTAATCAGGTGGGTTGAGGAGAAAGGTTATCAACTAAATTAACACTTATACTTTTAAGACTTTATATTTACTTTTTAAACTCTGAAATTGAATTGTACATAAGTTCAAGGCTCATATTTTGGACAGTAGTTGGAGATTGTTATTATAATGGCTTCTTTTCTTTGGAACTGGCTAAGTTTATGCCAGCTCTTCTCAAGCATTTCTACATCACATGTCTCTACACTTGTCATCCTTGGTCCCACACTAATGACTGGCCAGTCTTTCCTCCCCAGAATATCGATCCTCTGGAATTCCTCTCTGCTCATGTTTTTCCTGCAGGTGTTAACTTGCAAAAGTTCAAGAGGAACATTAATGTCATCAATTTCACTGGTCTAGGAGGGCATGGGAAAACTATGGGCACTGCTCCTTTCGCCTGAACAAGTAGAAGCAAAAAGACATGATTTAAAAGTTGAAACAAGAAGGTAGGTGAAATAAGTTTGGATAGCAGTAAAGTATCCAGTTATTTGTTACATTGGTCATAGTTTTAGTTAGATGGGTTTGGTTGTAAAGAAATCATATCATAAGAGCTGCAAACTTCTATAGCCCTTAACATATTGTGTCAGAGTTTTTACGGTGGGACCTTTGATAGCTTATTTTCATTGGTGAAGAGGATACTTTATATACACATGGTAAGACATCAATATCCCTACACACACACACACACAGAGTTTTTTTTTTATTGAAACTGAAGCAGAGTTTGTCTCATGACTTGGGTTTCATGCCACTTTAATCTTCAGATTTTTCACCTGATAAATCACAGTGGTGTGAAACTCGAGTTTTGAGACAAGCTCTTAGTTTCAATAAAAAAATTAATATCCTCTACAACATGTATCGAGCACTCATTTGTCTGACATAAACTAACATATGTTCAGTTGTCAATTCTGACAAATCTTCTGCTCGCTGAGGAATTTCAACCATGTTTCGTGGTCTGCTACCGCAACAGCTCCTTTATAGGATCCAGTTAGCTCAAGACATCATCAGGAGGAACCACGTCTGGTTTCGGCCCCTACTCCTCTACCGTTTTGACATGGCGGGGCCCCTCCTTTCGGAGGTGTCTCCAGCTCTGGTGTTGGGTGCATATCTTCTTTCACTGTTTGTGACTGTTCTAATTCAACTGTGGAATGTCCCTCGCTATGGTTATTTTCCAGGAGGTTCTGGCCACACGTTTTACAGTTCATCAACCCGCGTTGTTGAATTACTTTCTTCTGACATACCTTCCCTTGGTGGATTAGGATCCAGTTAGCTCAAGACATCATCAGGAGGAACCACGTCCGGTTTCGGCCCCTATTCCTCTACCGTTTTAAAAATATTCATGACATGAAAATTGTTGAGTTTTGAAAAGCAATGGCATATGTTCCATTCTGATTACATTACAGGTTGAAATATCCATCAACGCAGAAGACAGTGATAGTGAGAGAGACAGATCATGTATGGTTACCCACATTGTGGCAGGAATGAGGCACAGCATGGCTTTGACAAGTAAAGTGATGTAAACTGTTTTTATGATGCAAATTTAATATTTCTTGACCCTTTTGATACTAACTCATCTAGGACCACCTTTGGTTCTACAAATTTTCTATTTTGAATTGCTCTAAATTAGGACCTTCCAATAAAATTTCTTGTTAACTTATGTCCCAAAAACCAATGTAAATAATAACAAAGTTATTTTACTAAATTCTTCATTATTTTTAACTGAAACAACGACAGTGTACTTCAACAGAAGTATGATAACGAAAGAGTTAAATATTTTATTCCAACATGTTTTGACAAATCTTTACAATTTACCTTAGAAAATATCTGAAAATCTTCTGATTAATTTTAAAAACTGAGATAGTGAAATGTGAGATTTATGGAATGTTACCTACATTCATCAATTTCAGTTTAGAGAAACATAGTAGCTGTAGGATTAAAGAGGATTAAAGAGCTGCACAAATGGTTATATGGTTTAGAGTTAAAACCTTACTCTACACCATTGCATTGTACTTTTGAGCAACGCAGTCATAAGGTATGGGCACACTGGACAATTGCCTCAAGAGCCCCCCTGTGGGACTAAGGGGCCAATGTTATTCTATGTATGCTGTGGCTTGCTATCAATAAATTTCTGCTTCATGGTTTTAGTGTCAGCCATAGAAAGGGCATCCAACTGTAAAAGTAATTGCTCCAATAAAACATCATTCTAGTCCTGCATGAATAGAAAAGTAGATATAAACAATATCTACTCTGATCAGATAGACAAAAAAAAATGATAAATGTAAAGCAGTTAAATAGAACAGTGAGTTTTGTACTTAAGTATATTAGAAAAAGAGCTTTAAATATTAGTATTTAAAGATTGTTGATGTAGCTATTTTTTAACATTGTTGTATGATTGAAAACTGGGTCTTTGAATTTGTTTGTACCATATTCCTGGTAATAACTTCTGTTAATTTTTTATTCAATCATTCTTTTAAATGCAGTTAGGTATTGGATAAAAGTAAAAATACATTTTAAAAAGAATTTTGTTTTCTGGTGGAAGATGAAGACATTCAAAGTGACAGGTGTCAAACGTCTTGATTAACAATTTTTTATATTCAACTAGACAATGCTCAGTCTAAAAGAAAGAGCATATTTTAGGAATTAGTCCATGTCTTTTTGCTAGATATAAGTTGAAAACCAAGATAAATTATTTTTTCGATAAATTAGATAAATTAAAAATTTGTCTCCCTGATGAGTTGCTTAAAATTTACATTAACTTTCACAAGCTTAATATTTGTTATGTGTGTGTGTTTGTGTGTGTGTGTAACATTTTATAAATAACTCATGTGACCACAGTTTCAGGTGATGTTTTCGTTTGGGGTGCTGGAAGAAGAGGTCAACTGGGACTTAAAAACTCTGAGAAACTACCAACCAAACAAGAGAAGCCAAAAAAATGTATGTTAAAAGCTGCTGTAGTTTTCTTATTTCATTGTTAAAGAATCTTTTGCTTTTCAGTATGGAAATATGGGTCAATAGGTACAGGTATGGCTGGTATGGCTGGCTAAGAAGTTTGATTCTGAGTTCAGTACCACTGTATGGTACCTTGAGTATCTTTTATTATAGCTTGAGTTAACTTATGTAAGAAAGAAATTTGATAGATAGAAACTGTGCAAGAGTCTCCTGTGAATATATCTTCATCATAGCATTTACTTATCCATACTTGCATGGGTCACACAGAATTCATTGGTAGGTTTTCTATAGCTGGATGTTCTTTCTGTTGCCAACCCTCACCTGTTTCCAATTAAGGTAATAACCCTCCCATCTATCAAACATCAAACGACCCAGACATGGTTATGCAGTGAACTGGCAACAATTGATATCATTTGAATAAGTGTTTTTGTTTACAAAGATCATGCAACATGTCAGGATAGGTCAAGAAACTTTGATATGCCAATGTCTGCGGCTTGTTATCGAAAATTTTTTTACCTATTTTTGAACTTCAGTTCAGGTTTATAAATGATTGAATCCATGATTTTAAGATCATTTTTTTAATTCTATGAATTCGAAAAAATATTCAACTACATAAAACTAAAGAAATACTTTATTTATTAATGTTTCTTTCGGTTTTTAGTGAATAGCATCTCTGGTGTACAGTCTTTGGTTGCTGGAGCTTTTCACAGTGGAGCTTTATTAAGTAAGTAATTAGTAATTATAGCTTTTTTGTGTAGTCACTTCAAAATGGCTCTTTATTCATGGTGAAGTTGTCTCATACTTTTTCGCAATCAAACTGAGATTATAATTTTTCAAACTTTTGGGATTAAAGTATTTATATGAATGCTGTTTCAATCAGTTTGATCTCGAAATGTTATCAGATGTATTCATTGTACCAGACAAGATTCAAACTAGGAACTGTTATTTCTACACTAAGGGTTATAATACTCTTATCCATCTGACAGCTGGGCCTGGTGTCAGTGCTGACCTTACTGATTGGTTTATCTGCTAAAGTTATATATATTCAGGTGCCATGTGTAGGGTTTTATTCATTCTTATGTAACAAAATTTGATCTGAATATAAACCACCAAAGTATTTATTTCAATTTAGCTTTGCATACAACCAAGCTATATTCTTTTAATTGGTCAAAAGACATATTTCTTTACATTTTGCCACAAAATTAACAATGATGGAATCTTTGGTTGAAAGCTGACATCTATTCCTCATTGGCATTGTGACCTCTTCATAAAGGTAGAAATGGCAAAAATGTTATATTCTTAAGGATAGCACAGATCAAAATTAAGAAGTAGCTATTTTTTAACTATTTACTGGACCAAGAATAGCAATAAACTCTTGAGAGGAACTATTTAACATTTAAAAAGAAGGAATTGTTGAACTATAATTTCCAGGAAATTATCCAGGAAAGAGAACACATTTTTTTCTTAACAATTTCAAAAGTGTCATGACCAACTATGTTATATAGCTAATAACTGTGATGTATTTTAATGCTCAATGTTCTATTTTGTAGAAGATGGCAGCATTTGTGTTTGGGGCTGTAATAAATATGGCCAAAGTACAAACATGGAAGTGAAGATGTTAACAGAACCTTATAAAATTTCTTCCTGCCAATTCCCACTAAGTGAAAATGATATTATCCAAGAATTACATAGTGGTTGGTCTCATTTCCTAGTTTTGACAGGTAAATTCTTGTTTTTACCTATTTATTTTTTTATATCAGTGTGAGTAAGTACCTCTTTATTATTTTCATCGAGAACTATTCATCATGTATAATTCTTCACCATCTCCACTCCAACTGTTTATTATATCAGATTTCGTTTGCATCTAAACTCTTCAGAGATGGACATACACATGTATGGACAGGTGGACAACACACACTCTAGAACGCACACATATTTAGATACACACACACACAGACATAATCGCACATACATACACATGATCACATACGCACAGAGATGCGAAATCGTGATGGCACCGTCCGAGTGTGATCGTTGCCAGAGCAACTGTTGCCAGCGTCACCTTCCTGGCACTTGTGCTGGTGGCACGTGAAAAGACATTCGAGTGAGGTCGTTGCCAGTGCCGCTGGACTGACTCCTGTGCAGGTGGCACATAAAATACACCATTTTGAGCATGGCCGTTGCCAGTACCGCCAGACTGGCCTTTGTGCCGGTGGCACGTAAAAGCACCCACTACATTCTTGGAGTGGTTAGCATTAGGAAGGGCATCCAGCTGTAGAAACTCTGCCAGATCAGATTGGAGCCTGACATAGCCATCTGGTTCGCCAGTCCTCAGTCAAATCGTCCAACCCATGCTAGCATGGAAAGCGGATGTTAAAGATGGTGATGATGATGAGATGTGTGAATCGATTTTTAAAATTTTACTTAATATTGATCTATTTTGATTAGGTAGTCATCAAATTTTCATGTGGACCTTAGTTGATTGAATTGACCCCAGTCTATGTAGAAATATGATACCCAACCTATCAAACTTGGTGAATGGTTTAAAAAGCAAAACTAATATTTGTAGGATTTTAAATCAACACTGAAATGACTGAATATTGCAATACGTTTATTTTGATGTCCAGCAATTTAAATCACTGAGATCTGTTTTTATTTCAAATATAAAAGTAACATTACACAACATACAGATGTAATAAAGTAAGTACTGTCTTGGGTCCTACAACTCATTGGTTGTTTACTCAGTTTCCATGGCATATGAAGGCATAAAATTCTGGGGAATATTAACTACCATCTTATTTTATACTGGGTAAGTTAGTTTATATAAAGGGCAGTCTCAAAATTTCAATTATTATCAGCACTGTCAGAACACTAAAGCCTGGGCCTTTGAATTCACTTGTGTTATAATATCAGCAATTAATTTTAATTCCTTTCTGGTCTTGCTTTTAATTGTAGTAAGGCCTCATTATTATCATCATCTGTATTTCATGCTAGTGTGAGTTGGACTGTTTGACAGGAGCCAATGAATCAGACTCCAGTGTCTACTTTGGCATGGTTTCAATGGTTGGCTGTCCATCCTAATGCCTATCACTTTACAGACTGTACTTGGTGCTTTTTAGGTGGCACCAGTACTAGTCTGGTCACAAAGAATTTGCAAAACACAACCTCTCAACAGAGGTGGGTGTGTTGAGAGGTATAATAGTAAAGCACCAAGTTTAACCACATTTACAGCCCATAGATTTGACTGCTAATTTCCATCTAATAGTGTAGTATTTTATTTGATTCAGCAATGATATTCAAATATGTGTTACCTGGGATATCTATTGTGAATCCCTAAAACTTTTTAGATCAAATTAGATGCTAAATAGCCATTGACTATTTAACTGATTGGGCTTTTGATATTTAAATGGTATTACTTGAAAAACCAATTTGTTGGTGTAACTTTTATCTTTGTCCACAAATGATATATGCAAAAGGTTTGCTTTTGCTGTTGTTTAGTCCAGGTCTTCACCTTTGTTTTATTTCAGAAAGACACCAAGTAATTAGTTGGGGCCGTTGTGACTATGGACAATTAGGTAGGCCTACAGATCTTACATACAAAAACTGTGATCCAAAACCTTACATTGTGGAAGATCTAGGCTTAAAAGTTAAACAGTTATGCTGTGGAGCAGAACACAACTTAGCACTTTTAGGTAAGTACTTGATACTTAAAACAAAAAAGAAACCTCATTTTCCATACATATTCTATTGCCAATAAGTGTTTTATTTTGCTGACAACATTTAAGTAATCTAAATTTTATTACCATCAGTCATTTGACTATAAACATGCTGTGACACTGCTTTCAAGTATTTGATTGATTATATTTGATCCTTGGCATCAAAGCACAGAATCAAATACCACAAACATTTCATTCAATGATCTGCCAATTTACCAGCTTAAAAGATTCCTGTGGCCAGGATGTCCATATAATGAACTCTCCCACCATTAAACAATGGACAAAGGCTCCACAATTTCTCGCTGAACAACCACACAGATGATTTGTTTGTAGTGATCAAATGTTTGTGTTCACATAAGCTCACCCTCTCCATCAAATTGACTGTATGGGGACATAAGCATGTGTCAAATGTCAGAATGATCATAGCAATGTGAAATGAAGGGTTTAGCTCAAGAACACAATGCACCACCTGGTCTGGAACCACAATCTCATGATCACAAGTGCAACATCCTAACCACTAGACCATGCACCTTCACTTGTAGACACAGTGTGTGTGTTGCCATGTTTTTGAGATAGGTGTATTGTTGATATAACGGATTGTTCAATGCCTATAAAGGAAATCTCAGTCAATCAATAACATAATTTACATTTTCACTCCAGAGATTTTGTAAATGCTAATAATACAAGTCAGGTATTTTAATTAAAACAGTTTATAAATCTAATTATATCAGAAAATTTAGCATAATTTTAATATAAGGAAAAAGAAATTAAGATGCTGACAAATTGATTCTTATTTTTCTCAGAATGTGGCTCGTTAGTTTGTTGGGGATGGAACGAACATGGCATGTGTGGTAATGGAAATGAAATCAATCAACTGAGACCCACCAAAGTACAACTTCCTGAAAAACCTTCCATCCTTTTGACTGGAGCTGGTACTGGACACTCTTTTGCTCTTTGTTCAAATTAACATTTCAGTCAATATTTACAAATTTCCCAAAAATGTTAAGGAGTTAATATGAAAAACTTTTGTACACTGAGAGAGAAACTTTGTGTTAAAAGAAAGACAAGTAATAAATAGGTATAAAGCCAATTTATTACACGATAAAGTTGATATATTTTTTTTAAACAATGCTGGCAACAAGGCTGACTGATAGTAAAATATATAAGCAATAAAGCAACTTTTCATTTCCAGGCTTTTTGATGCTAAGGGAAAAATTCACAATCCTTTTGCAGTTGACAATAGACAGAATTATCTTGACAGTAACTTCTTATAAGCAAAGTCTTGAATAACAAGAGTTTTCTATCATAGCCAACCATTCGCTGCTTGGTCCATTTCATCTGCTTCAATAAAAGGCTTGTCGATTAATCTATAAGAAATGAAATTCATGCAATATTAGTCTGACAGTTTAATTAAAAAAGGCTATTATTAGTGCATAATTAATGAAAAATATAAACAAAAAAAAGTTAACTAAAGAAACCAATAAGTTGAAAAACAGCACACATCTGCAAATGATGCCATCTCATTTGAATGGCAAAATAGGTTTATATTTCTAAACATAGCCATTTAAAGTCATATTTGAAGCCACAATACTGTACACCTCTTAAAATATATGCCTTGCTTTCAAGAAAGAATTAGCAAAAAACTTATTTACCACATCATAAAGTAGGAAACAGTGCAGGCAGCCTGTTTAGGCGAAAAGTAAATCAGAATAAAATCACTAATACAAAACAGAGAGGACTCTTTAATCTTGCCACACATATCCTCTTTAGTTCCAGTGGTATGACAAAATTAACCACTCTACGCTGTAAATTGGTTGGCAAGAGGAAGGGCTTTCAGCTAGACAAAGTTATGTCAACAATATGACCTACACAACAAAGAAGGTTGGTTTATTCTGTTGCTGTAACAGATGAAAGACTACAGTGAATGGCAACACTTTGGAATGTGTCTATGAAACCTTACTATTTAAAACTCATGCTAATATTTAAAGTATAACTAAAATTACATTATTATATTTCAGAAGTGTTGTCAGGCAAGTGATTTGACCTGAGACCATGTGTTGAATCTAAAATGATAACAGTGTAGAAGATGCATGTTAGCAATTAAAAAAAAACACAAATACGTCTAACTTCACTTAAACATCTATTATCAAAATGTTTGTTGCCTGAACTGCATCTTAGTCACTGAGATGGGTTGTAACCATGTTGGTGATCAGGTTGCAGTTCATATTGTTTGATGAAAATTTTGACACCAAATAATAAATGTTTAAGTGAAGTTAAGTTTTTTTGTGTTTTTGAATGGCTAATGTGTGGTCTTCCATATTGCAATCGTTTAAAATGAATACAGCAATACAAGGTTTCATTGCTGCATTTAAATTGGAAAAAAAAAAAAAAAAAGTTAAATCAATAATGAAAGAAATAAATTACTTGATCATCATGTCTCCACAGTAAATACATTCTGCTCCAATTATTTCATCAAGTTCAGCCTGAAACATAAAATTACAGAAATTAAGAAAAGTAAAATTATGTTTCATCATCATCATCATCATCATCGTTTAACGTCCGCTTTCCATGCTAGCATGGGTTGGACGATTTGACTGAGGACTGGTGAAACCGGATGGCAACACCAGGCTCCAGTCTGATTTGGCAGAGTTTCTACAGCTGGATGCCCTTC
>NC_068985.1:18904837-18907422 GCF_001194135.2 Octopus bimaculoides
CTGTTATGGCAGGGTTTTACATGAACATTATTTTGCTAATAAATAAATTTTAATATTTTTTCTAATAAACATTTTTAATATGAAATGCTTTGCAAATAATATGTATTAAATGGTTTGATTTTATACCAGAAAAAAGAAATGGCTAATCTCAACAATCTTTCCTTTCTCTTTTTGGATTTAGATATTTTTTTACAGAATTTTAAACAGCACCCTTATTTATTGCATCATGTAGATATTCATAATACTTATCATCAACCCCTTGACATTACCTTCTTGAGTGCTAAGATTCGTGGGGCTGGTTACCCTGTTTCCATGGTATATAATTGATTGAATCAGTCAAAGTCTGTGCAAAGATTCATTTCCAGTGATCAGAAAGGTGTGCAATCCTCCACCGCAAGGAGGAAACCCAGGACAACTGGGGTTGGGGACAAGCTACAGCAAAAGCCTCCCACACTCACAGTAGCTATCAGATGCTGGAACAGACTCTGCTCTGGATTTGATGAAGGAGGGAAGGTAAAGCAGAGCTTCATCAACATCCTAGTTAACCTTAACTAGAAGACCTTAACAAGTGCTACAATTCTAAGTCAGAGTAGACCTAGGACCAATAGTGGTTAAGGGATGGTTCTACATTCCTCAAAACCCTGGAAACCCCATACCAGGGCCCTACTTCTGGATGAAGTTACACGACTGACTGAGACCACAATATTCCCCTGAAAAGGATGCCATTCTATTGCAGGATTACTTATTTTACAGTGGAGTAGACTGGAGCACCCTATCCAGGAATTGAAATCACAATCTTGCTATAGTGGTTACAACACCCTAACCACCAGGCTACATGTCTTTAGTAGAGATTGGCCCTTTCTTCTTTCTAACAATACAACATTAAATATATCTAAAAGAAGAATACTTGTTGCGAAAACTCTGAATTTCTCTACGAATTTCTTCGGCACTCTTGGTTGCTCTATCCATTTCTTCTTTGAGGGAATCAATATGTTCATTGTATTTCTCCAAAGAGGATATAATAGCATCCTATAAAAGAGAAGAAAAGAAGAGGAAATGTATATGGAATCTGCATTTTTAGTACATTGTATAGTCTTGCTGAGACATTATCTTTTACTTGTTTTAATCATTGGAGCATGGCCATGCTGGGGTACCACCTAGAAATATTTTAGTCAAACAAAACAACCCCAGTACTTATGTTTTTTTTTTTAGTTTGGTACTTATCCTATCCTATCAGTCTCTTTTGCTGAACCACTAAGTTATGGGAATGTAAACAAGTAAACAAAACAATAGTAGTTGCCATGCAGTGGTGGGAGACAGACAGACACACACACGATGGCTTCTACATAATTTTCATTTACCAAATTCACTCACAAGGCATTGGGTGGCCCCCGTTTATTGTAGAAGAGACTTGCCCAAGGTGCTGCACAGTGGGACTGAATCTGAAACTACATGGTTACAAACCAAGCTTCTTAACCACACAGCCATACTTGTGCCTATATATATATAATCTTAGACTTTTCAATGATATACACCTGGTTTTTAAACACTAACAGTTACATTATACAATGATGCTTTTTAATTATGTTGATTACATTTATACTGATATTTGAATGCAGTTTGGAATAATGTAATTTCCTAACCTTGAAGTCATCAATAATAACAAAATCGTGAAAAAATGGTAAAATGTCTTCTATTTTCAGTAAATCACATTCTCGGAGAAACTCCATTGCTCTCTTCACATCTTTCTCTTCTTCTACAACATGCCGGGCTGAAAAGTAAAAAAATTTATGGGAAACGAAAGAAAGACTTGGTTTTAAATGATGTAAGCCTGGCTTTGAAACATTAACAATTACAGTATATTTTGTTAATATAAGAAAAATCCTATAAATCAATAAGGAACTATCTATATATTGATATAGTGTTCCTTTAGTGATGAAAGCAACATGTTCCAGCTTTGTGACAAAAGTGATAGGACTACCAGAAATATGTTTTTAACTTATTTTTTCCCATTTTCTTATTAAGTTTTTTGAGTGAAGAACTATGCCAGTGGAGTGCAAACTCCTGGAAGTGTCTCCCATGCTGGACAGGTCAAAGAACAAAGGCCATACTAATATAGACCACCTCTTCCCAGAGGTAAAAATGGATTTGCATAGGATCAAGTGCCTATCGAGAAAAAAGCACAGTCACAGAAATGTAAATAACAATTCTAAATCAAGCCTATGGTCATTGCACAGTTTAAATGAATAGAATTAACACTGAATATTTGTAGTCAAGTTGTAAAAGCCAAAATAATTCAATTTTTTTTTTTGTTTCGTAAGGATAATCAATTTTGCTTCCCAAACTACAACATGTTTTATAATTTTAATTAATATGACTACTGACCGAGACCTTTGGAAATATGCTGTGCGTGAGAAGACCCGGCAAGCCAAGTGAGATCGTTGCCAGTGCCCCTGGACTGGCTCTTGTGCGGGTGGCACATAAGATGTACCATCCTGAGCGTGACCGTTGCCAGTACCGCCTGACTGGCCTTGTAGGGTTTTCGAGCGAGATCGTTGCCAGTGCCCCTGGACTGGCTCTTGTGC
>NC_068985.1:18907677-18912867 GCF_001194135.2 Octopus bimaculoides
ATAAAAGACACCATTTCGAGCATGGCCGTTTTCGTGCGGGTGACACGTAAAAGCACCCACTACACTCTCTGAGTGGTTGGCGTTAGGAAGGGCATCCAGCTGTAGAAACTCTGCCAAATTAGATTGGAGCCTGGTGTAGCCATACGGTTGTACCAGTCCTCAGTCAAATCGTCCAACCCATGCTAGCATGGAAAGCGGACGTTAACGATGATGATGATGATGATGATGTAAACATGCAAATTGTTGTTGCTGTTGACACTCCGTCGCTTACAACGTCGAGGGTTCCAGTCGATCCGATCAATGGAACAGCCTGCTCGTTAAATTAACGTGCAAGTGGCTGAGCACTCCACAGACACGTGTACCCTTAACATAGTTCTCGGGGATATTCAGCGTGACACAGTGTGACAAGGCTGGCCCTTTGAATTACAGGCACAACAGAAACAGGAAGTAAGAGTGAAAGAAAGTTGTGGTGGAAGAGTACAGCAGGGTTCGCCACCATCCCCTGCTGGAGCCTCGTGGAGCTTTAGGCGTTTTCGCTCAATAAACACTCACAATGCCCGGTCTGGGAATCGAAACCGCGATCCTATGACCGCGAGTCCGCTGCGCTAACCACTGGGCCATTGCGCCTCCACAAACATGCAAATATACATAATGAAAAAGTTACCAATTTTCAGCCACAGCTTCTTTCGTAGTTCATAATCTTCTTCGTCTGGTTTTGATGCTTGCTCTTTAGCTAGATCAACATTTATCTGATGGTAAAAATAACAACGATGACAATAATTGTTTCAAATTTTGGTACAAGTGCCTAAGATATCAGTAACTGCTACAGTTTTGTTTCATGAAATATCTTAATGATTAAGTTATTCAGCTCCTGTTTTAATTAACACAAGAGAAAGTTATTGAGATAATTCGTATTTTTTTTATTATTTCAATATCTACAAAATGCAGATGTTTATTTGGGTTTATCTGCTTGGTAGTCAATTTAGAGTATTTTTTGTAAATGTACTTACAGTAAGAGCTAATTCCACTGCTTCTTCATACAATCCCATCACAGAATATATATGGACACATGCTTCCTTATGATTCAGCTCCAAACAAAGTCTGAGAGCATATTTGAGATCATAGCAAACATGATCCGGGTCCTTTGGTATAGAAGAAAAAAAAATAACAGAAGAGGTTTCATTATTTCAAAGTTTATGAATAAGATTGAGATTTGAAACTACATAGATCTAGATAAAAGAGAGTTTGTAGATGACAAGATAACATGCAAAACAAGAGTTGTGGATATTAAAATTTATGTGAAGACCAACTTAATCATCTTCAACGTTAATATTTTAAAACCTAGTTTTCATAAAAGCAAAGCAAAATATTGCGGAGATGTACTTGCATAGCAAGTGACCTGATCTGAGATCGTGTGCTGGAATGAAAACAATTGCAGCATGGAAGGTGTTTATAAGCCATTTAAGAAACACACAAAAACTGTTAGATTCACTTCAACATTTAAATTTAATTCGTCGCTTTGAGACCACGACCTGTTCACTGACAAAATTCTGTGCTGTATCTCAGTGAACAGGTCACGGTCTCAAAGCGACGAAAATATTTTGACAAATTAAATTTAAATGTTGACGTGAATCTAACGGTTTTTGTGTTATTTTAAATGGCTTATAAACACCTTCCATGCTGCAATTGCAAAGCAAAATAGTAATGGTATAAAATAAACCTGATATATTACAAAATAAATAAATGAACACAAAAGCAGTGATGATAAATCTATTAGTTATGTAAAGACCAAACAAGTTACAGACAATAATTGAAGATAGTGTAATTATGAGAATATTGTGCCAGCTTACCTGCCCTTGACTTGATAGATAAACCATGAGTTGACCAGCTTGTAGCCTAGCATATAGTGATAACAAATAGTTGTGTATTGGAGGGTCTCTTACATCCAGCTCTTCAACACAAAACTTCAAGTATTGTATGGCTTGATTTCCCTATAGAACAATAAAATGTTTCAAAACATATAAAAGATTTCTATAAGTAAAACGTTACTCCCAGTTATGTTTGTTTTCTCATGCTGGCATGGATTGGACTGGTTCAAAATACAGAATCCTCTGGAGTGTATTTAGGACTGTGGAGTACATGCGGTACTATAGAATGGATGTGAACTTGGAGCTGTGGTTAGGAGTGTATTAAGCGTTTGTGCAGTGTATTTAAAGGCAGTGAAGTGTATCTAGGGCTGTTGAGTGTATTTAAGGGCTATAGAATGTATATAAGGACAAAAGAGTGTTTAATTGCTGTGGAGTGTACTTAGGAATGTAGTGTGTATGTTTAAGAACTCTGGTGTGTATTCAAGGCTGAGGAGTGTATTTAAGGGCTTCAGAGTGTACTCAAGGTTTTTCAAGATATTAAAGTGCTACAGGGTGTACTTAAGTTTATAATGTTAATAATTGTTCAGGATTAACTGTTAGGAGACTACAAGGCTGATCTATTGGCCAAAAAGTCAAATGATGAAGAAGATTGCATTAGTTCATTCAATTTCCTACAAGAATATATATAGTTTTATATATGTAAAGTAATTACTTTATTTTTTAGAATTTTTTGGGGAAAAATAAGAGCATGCCCTCTGTTGGGATTCTGAAAAGGGCTCTGTTTTCTTGGCACTGAAGCTCCAAATCAGGCTTTGTCTCCAAAGGGTTAAATAGCATTTTGGACTTTAAAAAACAAACCAAATCTCTTTGATCATGCTTAGAATGGTGGTCCTCGATAGATGATAGCTACTAGTCCATGTATAGAATAGTATCTTTTAAATTGATGCGTGGATCTATACTGCCATTCTCTTAACTAGACATCATCTGAATTTTGTTTTAAATATTACAGAATTCCAAAATATCAACTGGAAGACAATGAATATCTTTATTGATTTAACAGATGTATATCAATCAGAAGTTGCTCACAATAAATGGAGAGAGACAGAGGGATGGAGGGAGAGTGTGTTACTATAAATAAAAATGCATCTAATTAATGGTAAGTAATAAAGAAGTAAATTGAGGCCATGAAAAGGGTCATAAGCATTGCCCTTCCTCCTTTGGCTAAACCATTAAAAGTAAGACATAGTTCGAAATTAAACAAAGAAAGGAAAAAGATATTAGCAAAAGATCAGACTGTTTGACTGCTGTTACAAAGCTGAGGTTTTAAGTGCTAACTGAGAGCAGACACCTTTAACATATCTGATTTCTCTTTGTTTAAGGTAACAGAAGATCATTATTTAGTAACAATAATAATGATATAGAAAACAATGTACATAAATTCTGGAAATAGATTTCTCTGATTTCATTAACAAAGGTAGTTCATTTATAGAGTTTCAGCAAACAGGACAAATTTTCTACAATACTCTGAATATTTTTTAAATAGTCAAAACTGAAAATGATGTCTGCTTCCAATATTTACTTTAATCCAAACATTTTCTCTTCATCACCATCATTTAATGTCTGTTTTCCAAGCTGGCATGGGTTGAGTGGTTTGACAAGAGCTGGCAAAGCTAGGGTCTCCAGAGCCTGTTCTTGGCTTGGTTTCTACAGCTGGATGCCCTTCTTAATGCCAACCACTAAACAGAGTGTACTGGGTACTTTTTACATGGCATATCACCAGTGCATTTAATATGGCACCAGCACCAGTGCTTTTTACATGGCATTTTCTGTTGAGGCATCCTAAAAGAACTCTTAAATAAAAGTTTTCATGGAGTAAAGCATACTACCACTGCTAGCAAATGCACCATACTTAACATGGTGGGTCTGTAGGTTGGCTTAATGTGTTCAACTGAGTATTTTTCTTTTTTCCATCTTTTGTTTAACTTGGAAAAAAAAAAAATCAAAGAATATAAATTTTTCTTGTTAATAATATACTTACTTGCTCATTGTGTTTTTTACTGTCATATTGCACCAGTGATGGAATTAATCTTTTAGGATCAAGCTTATTGCGTTGTTTCTTCCAAGACTTGACTGTTTCAACAGGGATATGCTGCATAAGAACTGGGGAAAATTTATAGAAGAGCTCCATTTGATTCTGTCAATGTTTAAAAGAGAAAAACATATTTGATAAAAAAAAAAAAAAACTTGCAATGTATGTCAGAATGCATAAAAATATTTATTTTACTAATAGTTATCAAAGGCAATAATGACTACAAAAATGAATTAGATATGGAATTAAAACAATCCCTTCTGTTTTTTATGAGTGATTGTTAAAAATTTTAACAAAATTGCAATGTACTCTCTCTCTCTCTTTCATTCACACACACACACACACACAAAATCAGGGTGCAGAGAGCTGGAACAAATACTGCAAGCCATTTTGTCCTCTGCTTTAATGACTTAGCTTATTTCCATCAAAGACATGCAGCAATCATGCTACAAAACAAGCATTTTGGATTCAAAGCAATATTATGAAGTAAATAACAAAATTACCGTATTTACTTGTGTGTAGGTTGCACCCCTAATTTAGTGTTAAATCTTAGTACAAAAATTATTTTCCCCTCACAGTTTTAGCTCTGTCCAATGTACAAGTCACGCCCCGATTTTTTCAGTTAAAATTAAATATAAATAGTGTGACTTTTACACAAGTAAATATGGGAAGTAAAAGAGTGTGAATTCATGATAAATTTATGAATTAATATGTTTAATTTACTTCAACTGCAGCAAAATTATATTCTATAAGCAATTAAATGTTTTATATATACTTTATAATTTATCTATATTTCACAAATAAAATTTTCTTTTTGTCATAGCAGCTCTTACAAAAAGCAAATTAAGATAAAAAGGCTTTGATTAGGATTAATAAACAAAGGATTAATCTGAAACCAAAAGATTTTCCAAACAATTATTATACTGTCTGCAAAAAAAATAGTTATATGGAAGAAGGACATTTTTTATAATGTCATCTAAATTTACATCACTGAAGATATCATTCCCTAACTCCAAGAATGGTGTCTTTCAACCTTCATTTGGATTACTTAATGAATAGATATAAAATTCAATTTTCAATGAAAGAATTCAACAATATTATTTACTGTTTTTGAGTGCTATTGTAGGAATGAACAAATAATGAATGCTAATATTTATAAACTAAATACAGATATACACATAAATAAATAAATAACTCATATATATATATACATACACATACACACACATACAC
>NC_068985.1:18912883-18915600 GCF_001194135.2 Octopus bimaculoides
AGAGAGAGAGAGAGAGAGAGAGAGAGAGAGAGAGAGAGAGAGAGAGAGAAAGAGAGAGACACACACACACACACAGATATATACAAGGGGGTGCTGAAAAATTCCTGGCTTTGGGTTAAAGAAAATATAAGACAATCAGTTAATCATGATTTTATTGAACATATTCACCTCTCAGATTCACACACTGATGCTGGCATGGGTTAGACAGTTTGACAGGAGCCAGCCAGCTGTCCAGACTCCAATTGTATCCTGTGGCATGGTTTCTATGGCTGCATGCCCTTACTAATGCCAACCACTTTGCAGAATGTGCAGGATACTTTTTATGTGCCACTGTCACAGGTGTGTTTATGCAGCACTGGCATGCATGCATTTTACAGGTGCACCAGCACCTGTAAAGGACAAGCCTGTATGTATGGATGACATCAATTTTACTTAGCTTGACATGTCTTAACAAGTACAGCAATTCACCGCATCTCCCAGTCCCTTGTCATTTCCTCAATGACGCCCAGCATCTGAAGATCCTTTCTCACCACTTCATCCCATGTCTTCCTGGGTCTACTCCTTCTACAAGTTCCCTTCACAATTACAGCTCAGCACTTTTTTATGCAGCTGTCCTCATCCATACACATCACATGATCAAACCAGTCTTCTCTCCTGCACACAACATCTGATGCCTCTTATGTCCAGTTTCCCTCTTAAATCCTTTATACTCTGTTGTTTTATTCAACATGGTTTCGTGTGACATTATTTATTGATATAGATGAGAGTATCAAAAGTGAGTAGACTTTTAAATGAATTAACAAGAATATCAATTTTTAGGTGGTGCTCCAGCATGGCCACAGTCAAATGACTGAAACAAGTAAAAGAGTATATTTCTACTAGGCATTTTTATTGATTACTAAGTCGTCGTCATCATCATTGTTGTTTAACGTCTGTTTTCCATGCTGGCATGGGTTGGATGATTTGACTGAGGTCTGGAAAGCCAGCAGCTGCACCAGGCTCCAATCTGATCTGGCAATGTTTCTACGGCTGGATGCTGTAGCTCTGCTATATCCTTATGGATAAATGAATACACTGCAACAGTGTAATAACAATATAATCGAAACAAACGGCAGTAACCACACGGACTGTAACAACAATCTTTTAAGAACCGACAATCCAACAAGCTAACTCGAACTGTAAACTTTTAATTCCAACTTTGAACTATCAACACACGAACTGTGAAACCTGCACTAACTACTTCACTTATTCAGGCCGCTACTATTGACATGTAGTGGTCTAGTCCATACTTGCCAGGGGGCGTTGTACACTTGCACAACAAGTTTAATACTTACTTGTTCATTGAGTACCTCGAGGGCAACTTTGTAGTACTCATGTTGAATATAATGACTTATTACTCTCTCAAAATCTGAAAAATAAAAGTAAAGAAATACTTTGATGGTCTCTTTAAATGTCAAATGACAACCACGGTAAAGTAAGTTACTGAATCTATCACACATCTATTTACTCTTGAATTGTCCAATTATAATTGTTATAAGGACGGCGAGCTGGCAGAATCGTTAGCACACTGGGCAAAAGGCTTAGCAGCATTTCGCCTGTCTCTACATTTTGAGTTCAAATTCTGCCGAGGTTGACTTTGCCTTTTATGCTTTCAGGGTCGATAAATTAAGTACCAATGGAACACTGGGGTCGATGTAATCGACTAGTCCCCTCACCCAAAATTGCAGGCCCTGTGCCTATAGTAGAAAGGATTATCATTATTATCATTATTATCATTATTATTATTATTACTATTACTATTAATAAGAGTTATGGATAATATGTAAGAATGGATAAAATAAAAAAATGACTGGTAAGAATACATACACACACAAACACAAATATGTTTTGAGCTTGAAAGATTGCAGGATAGTACATGGCATGCTATATAAGCTTGTCTGAATACTGTACTATCAGAGCATGAAACTTCTGGTGGTTCACATCTAAATTCCATCATCATCATCATTTAATGTCCATTTTCCATGCTGGCATGGGCTGGATGCTCAGGAGCTGGCAAGTTAAAAAGCTGTGCCAAACTCTGTCTGCTTTGGCACGATTTCTACATCTGGATGCCCTTCCTAATACAAACATGTTTATCAAATTATATAGATTCTTTATTCTTTTGTTTCAGTTATTTGACTGCAGCCATGCTGGAGCAGTGCCTTTAGTCGAACAAATCAAGCCCAGGACTTATTCTTTGTAAGCCTAGTACTTAATCTATTGGTCTCTTTTGCTGAACCGCTAAGTTACAGGGATGTAAACACACCAGCATTGGTTGTCAAGCAATGGTGGGGGGACAAACACAGACACAGACACACACGATGGGCTTCTTTCAGCTTCTATCTACCAAATCCACTCACAAGGCTTTGGTCAGCCCAAGGCTACAGTAGAAGAATGCTAGCCCAAGGTGCCATGCAGTGGGACTGAACCCAGAACCATGTGGTCAGGAAGCAAGCTTCTTACCACACAGCCATGCTGTGCAACCCATGCTAGCATGGAAAGTGGACGTTAAACGATGATGATGATGATGATGATGATGATGATGATGATGATGATGATGATGATGATGATGATGATGATTTAAAATTATAATTTAGGGTATCTAAGAGATACCGCCACGCTGAAAATAGCAGTTAAATCTTGACTCTAAACCACAATAAATGTTCATGTAGCACCAG
>NC_068985.1:18915703-18941545 GCF_001194135.2 Octopus bimaculoides
ATATATATATATATATATATATATATATATAAAATTAAAATGATAGAAGTTGAAAGGTCTGAATGAAAAGACTACAATTAAAAAGTTTTTTGTGACGAGAAGGAAGCGTGGATAAACATAACTTAAACATTGGAGGTAAATTTGAAACACAAGAGCAAGAGTTGTCAAATATTTTCATACCATCGAAGATTTTAGTTTGGAATAGAAATAGAAAAGAAGTAGGAGGGGGAGATCTTGATTAAAAAGTAAAAACGTATTATAAAGAACAATAAAATGGAACTTGTTTTATTACACAGTGATATTCACACTTAAATATTGATTTTAAATTTTGGCACAAGGCCAGCTATTTGGGGGGAGGAGGCAAGTTGATTACATTGATCTCAGCACTCAACTGGTACTTATTTTACCAACACCAGAAGGATGAAAGGCAACGCCAACCTCGGTGGAACTTGAACTCAGAATCTAAAAACAGATGTAGTGTCACAAAGCATCTTGCCCAGTGTGCTAACGATCCTGTCAGCTCGCTGCCTTATTCACACTTAAACACTGCAATTTAAATGTGAATGTCATTTTTAAAAAAATAAAAAAAAATCAAGGAAATTTAGCTTTCTATTCAGTAAAAAATAAATTGATAAATAGTAATATTCGGAGCTACTTTAACATGGTTGCCTGAGCGAACTCTACTGCGATTTTTTAACCCCAAGAGAACACCTCTAGCTGGTTAACGATGCACAGCTGCCTCTGATAAAATTGGGAGCAGGGGAGCGAACCCCTAAAATCTCCTAATCTCTTAGATTAAATAAATTTAAAAAACTTCAAAACTGATTACTATTAAATTGGAGTTTGAACAAGAATTAAAACTAGGGTTGATATTTAAATGTTTTCATGATGTTAAGAAAATGAAATGAAATTTAAAAAACAAAACAAAAAGACATAATTACCTTTCATTAACCTGGCAAAATACATCAAGTCTTCAACATCACCATGGCTAGCAATCAGGTCATAAATAACTTGCCGGTTGTTACATACACATTCCTGAAAATATATTGTTGTATTAGACAGTTGACCTTTGACACAGATTTAGTTTCCAACCTGCTTGTTTCTATACAATGACTCTACTACATCAGTCAGATTATGGGTTTACATATAATTGAGGTTGCAATTCCATATTGGAAAAAATTAAGTTTTAACTAAGTAATCATCTCTGTAAATTGAATTTGTATGATTTAGTTGATTGTGTGCAGGTATGGCTGCATGGTGAACAAGTTTGTTTTGCAACCATGTGGATTTGGTTTCAATCCAACTGCATGGCATCTACGGCAAGGGTCTTCTACTATAGCCTTGGGCTGACCAATGTCTTGTCAGTGAAATTTGGTAGTCAGAAATTGTATGGCTGGCTGGCTGGCGTGAGTTTGACTTTTTATCTCATTGATATTGCTATGGTGGTATTGATAGTGGAGGCGCAATGGCCCAGTGGTTAGGGCAGCGGACTCTCGGTCATAGGATCGCGGTTTCGATTCCCAGACCGGGCGTTGTGAGTGTTTATTGAGCGAAAACACCTAAAGCTCCACGAGGCTCTGGCAGGGGATGGTGGCGAACCCTACTGTACTCTTTCACCACAACTTTCTCTCACTCTTACTTCCTGTTTCTGTTGTGCCTGTAATTCAAAGGGTCAGCCTTGTCACACTGTGTCACGCTGAATATCCCCGAGAACTACGTTAAGGCTACACGTGTCTGTGGAGTGCTCAGCCACTTGCACGTTAATTTCACGAGCAGGGTGTTCCGTTGATCGGATCAACTGGAACCCTCGACGTCGTAAGCAACGGAGTGCCAACAACTGGTGGTATTGATTATGTCCCCCATAAACAACATGTTTGGCAGGGCTCAATATGACAACAACAGTATAAACCACCTGACATGAAAGACAAGCAAGGACTGACATTAGAAAGGGCATCCAGACAGAAAATACTGCCTCAAGAAGTCTTGCACAGCCCACATTAACATGGGCAACATAAACTTAAGGACAATGATTTCGAGATGATGGAAATGCAATAGCTGATAGGAATCAAAATGGTTTCCAATACCTAACAGAATCAATAAAAAGAACCACTGTATCAAAGTGTTAAAATTCCATGAATTAAAAATCTTTTAGTGGAAGATGAAATGTTTCATCAAATAAAAGCATATACAATTATAACAAAGAAATTATTTACTTTAATAATACTTTGGTTTAGAAATTGGCAAAATTCTTTTTGAAGATTTTGGTACGGGGAATCTTTCTCGTCATTTTGTTCCTTGAGTTCTCCAAGTTGATTCAAATAAATTTCAGTCAGCCATGTGACAAGCATTGTCATCTGAGTACGGTCCTACAAACAGACATGTTTCAGTGAAAAATTATTTGAAGCGATAATGCAACTGAAAACATTTAAAAACATCTTATAGATAAGTTTGACTCAAGTAATATTAAGAGAGAATAAAAACAGACATTTGATATAGCTTCTTTAATTCTTAACTTCTGTATTGGTAAACAGTCATATAAAAAGGTTGATATATAAACCTTAAAAAGGCTTGCTATACAGACCCTGTCCGTAAAATTGTTGGCTAGAACTATGACTTCATTCACACATTATTTTGCAAGGTTTTGCTTAATGGAATATATTCATAATTAGTAATTAATCAATTAATTAATTTTTTGGCTCTTGAAATGTTCTTAATTGTATTTATTACCACTACGATATGATTATTATTAATATTTTTAATGTCCATTTTTCCATACTGATAAGAGTTGAACAAACTCTAATTAACAATTATTTTTATTTATATTTTTTAGCTAAAGCATGTCTTGTAAATTTAGAAATAATTTTATTAATATTTATTTCTATATTTTTAGCTAAAATCATAAAAGTATTTTGCATCTATAAATTGCACGGTCATGACTATGGTGATGAAGCTTGCTTTGCAACCTTGAGGCTCTACATTCAGTCCTAATGTACAACACCTTGGGTAAATGTCTTCTACTGCAGGCAGGATTTCATACCTTGTGATTGGAATTGATAAATAGAAACAGAGAAGAAACCTGAGGGGATCGAATAAATAGTGGCAAATTAACTAAGAAGCATCTTTGTGTCTCTTTCGCTAAACAGAACACTCAGAAAAATTTCAGGTAATTCAAATGGTCAATTCAGCTGGAATATCACCTGATGGGATAGTGACTGTTTAACACTATGAAGTCACATAGCGTTACCTAATAAATTATGGAATGGATTCGTATCTGTATTAAACCACACTACTGAAACGCATGTAGTGATGTTTTAAACTCTTTAAACATTTCTGTTTACTATATATATATATATATATATATATATACACACACACACACACATACACGTGTGTGTGTGTGTGTGTGTGTGTGTGTGTGTGTGTGTGTGCACAGATGCCATACCACATGTTCTAATCAATACTGTCTGAGTGAAAACACTGTTTTTGTTTACAATCTTTGATAAGCAAAAAGTCTTGTAGTTTCAACTTTTGATACATGGAAACTTTTCCCTTACTGGGAAAACTGGTAAAGGCTGGCAACAGGAAGAACATTTGGTTATAGAAACTCTGCCTCAACAAGTTTCATCATCTAATCCATACCACCATGAAAAAATGGACATAAAATTGAATGAACAAATGAATCAACATTGATAATTTACCAAAGCACATTCAAACATGTATAATTAAAAGGTTTAATAATTTTAAAAAAATCTAAACATTTCACTCTCCCTGTAAAAATCAATTTCCAAACTGAGAAAAGCAATATCATTATACTGTATTTGCTCAAGTATAAATTGTACAATTACATGATTTTAACTGAAAAAAATTGGCTGTGACATATACATGGGGCAAAGCTAAAACTATGAAGGGAGAAAATTTTGTACTAAGTTTTAACACTAAATTAAGAGGACAACAAACGTGCAAGTAAATACAGTAAAGTCCAGAACATAAACTGCTAAAATATTAGAACAAATTTACACTTACCTGGACCCTAAGACTGTTCAGTTTCTGTGTAAGGAAAGCTTTTAGAGGTTCTTTATCTTCAAGATTAATAAACCTTAATGCAATTTCCTCAAAAGAACTTTGTGTGTTAGCGTACATGACAGCACTTTCTTTATATCTACGTAAGAAGTAGGAACAAGTATTAAGACAAACATTTTAAAAATCAGTTAAGAACTTATATAAAACACAAATGTTGCTCAAATAGTTTCTGGTTAAATTCCCTTTAGGGATACCATAAACTCTAAAGGGATTTCAAGGGTTAGTGTTTAGTTGCTGTTCAATAGATGACAGATAAAATCTTTTCTGATGAGGCTCATGAACTTAACAGTTAATATCTTATACATTTGTTCTTTTTGCTTCAACTTATTTTATTTCAAAATAATATGGTATTAAAAGCATTAGATGTTAGTATACAAGATAACTTAGTCATGGAATGATGGAAAAACTAGAAGAAGAAGTAGTGATATAGTAATCGGTGTTAGCAGAAATACAAATAGTCAAAGTAAGAATGAACCCTTTTGGCATCAACCCATCTGAGACTGTTCCTGGTTCTAGGGTACAAACTTTCTGTTTTAAAGTAATTTCAATAAAAATTTCTCATTAGAATTTCATGTTAATTTATGTTCAAAACATCAGCTTGATAATATGAAAATTATTTCACTCTATTTTCATCATTTTTGAAATTAATTGAAATAGAGTATTTCAACAGAAATCATCTTCATCATTTATTGTCTATTGTCCATGCTAGCATGGCTTAGCTGGTTTGACAGGAATTGCTAAGTTGGAGAGCTGTACTAGGTTCCAGTCTGATTTTGGCTTGGTTTCTACAACTGGATGCCCTTCCCAATGTCAACAGTTCCAACAGTGTAGTGGGTGCCTTTTACATGTCGTTGACACTGGTAATAATTATGATTTCACTTGGTTTGACGAATCTTCTCAAGCACAGCAAATCATCAAAGGACTCAGTCACTTGTCATCACTTCCATGACACCCAACACTCGAAGATCATGCTTCACACTACCTGGTTCCATATCTTCCTGGGTCTACCTCTTCTACAGCTTCCCTCCAGTTAGAGATTGGCACTTCTTTACACAGCTGTCCTTGTCCATACACATTACATGACTGTACTAGCACAGTTATCTTCCTTGCACACCGCAGCAGATGCCTCTTATGCCCAGTTCTTCTCTCAAGATGCTTACACTTTGTTGAATGTGCACACTGACATTGTACATCCAGCAAAGCATACTAGCTTCATTACTTACAAGCTTTCACATGTCCTCTGCAGTCACAGCCCTTGTTTCACTGCCATGTTGTATAGCTGTTCAAACATAGGCATCATACAATATGCTTTTCACTCTGAGAGAGAGGCTCTTTGTTATCAACAAAGGTAGGAGCTCTCTCAACTTTGCCCAGCCTATTCTTATTCTAGCAGCCATGTTCTCGGTACATCCACCTCCACTGCTGACTTGGGTCATTTAGATAGGGGAAGCTATCAATTACTTCTAGGTACCCCCACCTGCCATTTCATGGAGTCTATTTTCTGTACATTTCTTTTTTTTTTTAATGCCCACAAGGGGCTAAACGTAGAGGGGACAAACAAGGACAGACAAATGGATTAAGTCGATTACATCGACCCCAGTGCGTAACTGGTACTTAATTTATCGACCCCGAAAGGATAAAAGGCAAAGTCGACCTCAGCGGAATTTGAACTCAGAATGTAACGGCAGACGAAATACTGCTAAGCATTTCGCCCGGCGTGCTAACGTTTCTGCCAGCTCGCCGCCTTCATTTTCTGTACATTTCTAGTGTTTATTGTACCTGTACATCTGTCACATACAAAAACTATTTTCCCTGTTAACCTTCCTCTGATATTGCTATACCTCTTGTGCTCATAGCCTGCACTGGGTACATGTTATGGAGTTTCTACCTACACCTTTCCTACATATCGAGCAGGGCCATCTATCTGAAGGGATTTGTGATTTGTCTGCTTTCCTACTTACTAAGATTTGGGTTTTTGCTAAATTAATTCTAAGGCTCTTTGTTCCAGACCTTGCTTTCACACCTGAAATTTTTTTGCTCCAGTTCTGGTAGTGATTCAGCTAAAAGAACAAGGTCATCATCAGCATAAAAGAATTCCCAGGGGCAGTCTGATTTAAATTCTTCTGTTATTACCTGGAGAACTATGATGAACAGTGAGGAGAGGGGTCAGAACTGATCCTTGATGAACTACTTATGCACTGAATTCATTGCTAACCGTCACCTTGTTGACAGCATCCCTGCACATGGTTTGTACAGCTCTCACTAATTGTCAACTATCCTTAGTTACTGCATTGACCAACAGATAAGGGAGAAGAGGACCCTGTTGAAGGCTTTCTCCATGTCAACAAGAACCAAGTACAGAGGTTTATTTTTGGCTAGGTACTTCTGCAGCTGCCTTACCAGGAATATAGCATCAGTGGTGCTTCTCTCTGGCACAAAACTAACCTGCATCTCATCCAGACTAACACAAACACTTTGGAAAAGGTCAGAACAACAGAATTTACAGTTCTTTCTTGTGCTTAAATAATTTTTAATATTAATCATCATCATCATCATCATCGTTTAACGTCCGCTTTCCATGCTAGCATGGGTTGGACGATTTGACTGAGGACTGGTGAAACTGGATGGCAACACCAGGCTCCAATCTAAATTTGGCAGAGTTTCTACAGCTGGATGCCCTTTCTAATGCCAACCACTCAGAGGAATGCATTAAAGTGGTGAGCTGGCAGAATCATTACCACGCTGGACATTTTGTTCGCTCTTACATTCTGAGTTCAAATTCTGCTGAAGTCAACTTTGTTTTTCATCTTTCTTTCAGGGCCAATAAAATAAGTACCAGTTGAGCAATGGGGGTGATGTAATCAACTTATCCCCTGGCCCAGACTTGCTGGCCTTGTACCAAAATTTGAAACCAATATTAATGAATGCATTTGGGAACAGTATCCAAGTTCTCATAGGGGTGATGCCACCACATTTCTTCTGAATAAATGGTGTGTTGATAAATAGAATAGTCAATCTTGCTCATTAACACATACACAGAAAAACAACTCTTAAATGAACTGGTATGAATTGATAATAATTAAACTAGAACTTACCTTTTTAAAGAAAAAAGATGGTCTGCTTCTTTAGTCAATACTTCGTCTAATTGCATCCTATTGTCCTAAAATAAGAAGAAAACTCATAGTGATATGTTGATGATGGGGTACAACTGAAACACTGCTAAAAATAGCCTTTTGTTGTTTGTTACTTTAGTATAACTTGTATTGGTTACTATATTTACAATAATTTGTATTCTGATTTGCTTTGGTGAAACCTTCTGTTGAGTTCACTTAGGATAGGACAGAAAACAGGCTATTACTAGACACATTAAACCACATGAAGCATGGGCAACTACTTTCAAGTCATCATTAGGTAACCCTCGTTTGTAGTTTTGTAAAAAAAATATATTTGGTGTATATTACAGAATTTACATTAGTAAAATATTGAACTGATCCAAGAGAGACAAAGGTGAGATTAAGTAAAATTAACAAAATCAATGATAAGGATTGAAGCATGTTTCAAGCTACAAGACGCCATCAGCATAATATAGCTTTGATGATCAGATGACAAATAGCTTTACTGGTAGCAAAAGAGTTATGAATAATTTTTAGCCCTCTTATTTGTGTAATAGAAAAAAATTTTTTTTATGGGAAATAACTCAAATGAACTACTGATGAAAAAACAAATCAGAATATTAATTGTGGTAAACATGGCAACCAGTTTATTGAAATTTTCCTCTTAATTGGAGAAAGAAAACAGAAAATTAGCAGTAATTTTCAATGACTCTCAAAGGTAGGAAGGAAATCATTTCAAGAAATTAAGAATTGGTCACTCAAAGTTTATTTATATCCCAAGGGTAAAGAACAGCCTATGCTATGACAATGAGATTAAAGAGACTGAAACATGTCTGTGGTTGTCTCTTACTTACAAACAATGATCAGACTTTTCTCTCCCCATGTAAATTAACTTCGAGGGACATACTATTCATGATCACTATGTTTGTAGGAAATATCTATTTTAAATCATAAAAACAATAATCTTAAACCTTTTACCACTCTGCATCAGATGCATTATTATGACCTCAAATGTACCTTTATGATTTGTTAAGATAATACCTGAATTTTTAAACAAGATGTGAAAATAATTAAAAAACATTATTACTCGACAATATTCTTTAGCTTGGTCAAATTTGCCTTGGTCAAGATAGATCCGCCAGACATCCCTGCAAAAAATTTTTTTAGATATATAGCTAATACAATAAACTGAAAAGAATTTAAAAAACCTTTATATAAATAATGTATGCAAATGAAACACTTAAAAATATAAATGAAAATAATGATATTAAAAATAACTTGATAAGAATGAATTGCTTAGTAAATTACAAAATAATTTTGGAAAATGATGAAATGATTAGAATTGTTAGACACATCTAACTCACTATCTTTACAAACTACTTTATGTTTTAAATAGTCCAGGGTCTTCATTTGATATATGTACCTTGCCTCTAAAAAATCCTGTATATCTAATATTTGGATTATTTTTGTCCCACAGTATGTTCTGTACATCTATTACTTGCACTGAAGACAAAACACCAAGTTACTATCAACACCCTTCTTATATACAAAGTAAGGTATTTTCTAGATAGTATTGGTTTTTGAAGTTTCAACATATAGCTATAGACCTTGCTATATCTAATTTCCTAATACAAAGAAAGCCCACTGTCGGACATGGAAAAAATGGTTATGTTGATTTGGTGCTAGTTGCAGAAGAGGTTATTTAGAAAAAGGAAATAATATAACAAGGATGGCTATTGATAGCAGGAAATGATGTTTATAGTGAAATTTTTTATCTTTCACTTGTTTCAGTAATTGAACTGTGGCCATTCTGGGACACTACCTTGAAGGGTTTAGTTGAAAAAAATCAACCCAGTACTTTCCTTTTTGTTTTAAGTTTTGTTCTTGCTGTATCAGTCTCTCTTGCAGAACTGCTAAGTTACAGGTTTGTAAGCAAATGAATACTGGTTGTCAAAGGAGTGGCCAGGGACAGGTAGACAAACACACAATTATGTGTGCGTGCGTGTGTGTAAGACATGGGACAAGGTGGTGAAGCATGATCTTCAAACGCTGGGCTTCACAAAGGCAATGACAAGTGACTGGCACCTTTGGCAATATGCTTTGCTTGAGAAGACCCCATCAAACCAAGTGAAATCATAGTCATGGCCGATGCTGGTGTCACGTAACTGGCACGTAAAAAGCACCCATTACACTCTTGGAGTGGTTGGTGCTAGGAAGGGCGTCTAGCCTTAGAAACTAAGGCAAATCAGATTGGTACTTGGTGTAGCCCTCCAGCTTACCAGTTTCAGTCAAACTGTCTAACCCATGACAGCATGGAAAGCAGACACTAAATGATGATGATGATGATACAGCCAGAAGAGATATATATAAGAACAAATTGTACAAGCATATGTCTGATAATAAAAAACAAAATGAATTCTGAAATTAAACATAAACCAAACATAAAGGTAGCACCTCAAGATGGCCAGAGCCTCTTACTGAAACCAATATAAGAATAAAAGAATATATATTTAGGTTGTAGTTATGCAAAAAGGAATCGAACAATATAAGAACAAACCTGTACTCCTGGTTAACTTTATAACTATAGATGTGTTGGGAAGTGTATGCCCAAATATTTCCAGACACAGGATCTTTACACAGTCCAATGAATTTTCCAACCCTCTGAAAACATGAAAACAAAAGCTGATGAGTTAAAATGAAAGTTGTTCCTTCTACTACTACATCTCTTTATAATTCAGTAATCCTATTTTTATTCTCCACAGCCCCTCTCCACTCAATTTACCCCTCCACCCCATCCTCACCGGCTTCTCCTTCACTTCCTTCTCCCTCTCTCTCACTCAGTTTCTCAGACATGAAATATGTTTGCTGTCTTTCATTTATTTCTCTTCTGATAGGTTTAAACTGAAGGCAAACTCTGCTTGCAATGTTGGACAATCCATTCCTCATGGCAATTTCACAGTACTTTTTCTGGTGCTTTTACCAAATAAACAAAACAAATCTATCTTAAAATTATCTACTCTATAATCTAACAAATACTAATATATCAAAATAATATTCAGTCTCAAAAACAAATTTGTTTGCTGTAGTGACACCAAAACTTCTGAAATGCTAAAATATGAAGTTTAGACAGCTAGTCCAGTGGAAGCCATATATATATATATGTATATATATATATATATATATACATATATATATATATATATATATATATATATATATATATATATATATATATATATATAGAGAGAGAGAGAGAGAGAGAGAGAGAGAGATATGAATTGCTACACTACACTTTAGACTACCATGTGCGATGTTTGACAATCATTATTTCAATGTTTGCCTTGCCATGCTTGCATGGTTGGACAGAGTTTATTGAGGCAGATTTTTTTTTATGGCTGGATGCCCTTCCTGTCACCAACCCTCATCTGTTTCTAAGCAAGGTAATATTTTTCCATGGCCAGACATACTTTTGTGGAATATTCAAAATGAAAGCTAATACTTGTGTCTACATATCCAACTGCTGTAAATTTAAGTGGAGTTTATTGAATTTTCTCAACAGCAATCAAAAACGTTCACACATAGCAGAAAGTAAATGGAAGTAATAAATGAAGGGATAGCTAGAAATATGTCTTAACAAATATTCTTACTATCAAAAAGGACCTTTACAAAATTAGATTAAATATCAAGTTGAAAGTAATTTTATTTTAAACTGATAAACATAGGATTTGATTTTTACCGTGAGAAAATTTCAAAATTGTTTTTTCTTTTTTTTTTTTAAATGAAGGAATGAAGTGAAAAGACAAAGAGACACTGACCTCTGGAAATACATCATCATAAATCAGTTGCTCATTAAGAAGGCACACTGCTTTCATCCTGAAGAAGAAAATATGGACAAATCCAAATGATTCTTAGATATTTTTTATCATTGCAGTTTAACTCTTTAGCATTCAGATTACTGTATCAAATGTAATGCTTATTAATTCGCATTTTATAAAAATTAGTCATGTATTATCTAGTAGCTTAGAGATTTTGAAGATGTGACTGTTTAGAATGATATTTTAGGGCAGGTGTGGTATGCTGGATCTGGCCAGTTTAAACATAAAACAGGTAGAACATTTGGGTTGGATATCACCTGTTTAAATGCTAAAGGGTTAAAATACCTTATTACAAGAATATGGAAAGTGAAACTATCTACTTTACCCATATATTGCTGCAACTTCTCTTCAAAGTAGAGTTCTTTAGATACCATACACTTATACAGTAGGCAAAGTATTCAAAATAAATATTTTCAATGTACTTACTATATTCACCAAGGAGCATTATAAAATAAGCTTAGGTTTCCTTCACATAGATCTCAGCTATCTTAATTCTGATTAAAACATATGAAAACAGAAACAAATTTTCTTATTCTCTTCTCCTTAAAATATGTTCAAATATCACCTTTATATTAATTAATTCTGTAGATTAATATAACTTAATAAGAGTTTTTAACAGAAATATACTTTTGTCTATTCTGCTAATTCTTAAGAACCAGAATGGATCTATTAAATAACTGCTTTAATGTCAAGATTGTCACTGATCTGAAATGGTTACCTAAACAGAGATTTACATTTCAGGATGTTCATGACATTTATTGGCAAACAAATGCAATTATAAAATAAATTTCATTGCAAAAAGAGACAAGAGAGAAAAAAATGACTTTCTCATAAAAGCCTTTCAATATGTCATGTCAGACTGTTTCCTTTCAATTTTAGTTTATTTTACTATAATTCATCATAATCATCATCGTTTAACGTCCGCTTTCCATGCTAGCATGGGTTGGACGATTTGACTGAGGACTGGTGAAACCGGTTGGCAGATTTGGCAGAGTTTCTACAGCTGGATGCCCTTCCTAACGCCAACCACTCAGAGAGTGTAGTGGGTGCTTTTACGTGTCACCTGCACAAAGGCCAGTCAGGCGGTACTATATATATTATCACTGTAAAAATAGTTCATGCCAACAAAAGCAGATACTACCGCTAACAGGCATATAAATAAACCTTATTTTGAATGGCTGCAGGCCCTAATAATGCCTGTATAGTTAAAGCTCTAATATAGTTTGTATTTATACTAAATAACATGCTATAAGCATGTTTATAGAGAATTTTTCTTTTGGCGAATTTTGAGCTGTTTAGTTTAGTGTTCTTGTAATATTTAAAACAAAATCTAATTAATTATAACGTCCTCTTTAAAGGAAAAAGTTTTGCTTGGTCGTCATCATCATTTAACGTCTGTTGTCCGTGTTGGCATGCTGGAAGGCTGCACCAGACTCCAGTATGATCTGGTATGGTTTTTTATGGCGGGATGCCCTTCCTAATGCCAACCACTCCAAGAGTGTAATGGGTGCTTTTACGTGCCATTCCCATGACACCAGGGTGCTTTTACATGCCACTGGTATCTGCCATGACTGCGATTTTGCTTGGCTTGATGGGTCTTCTTCTCAAGCACAACAAAATGCCAAAGGTCTTGGTCATTGCCTCCATGAGGCCAATGAAATTAATGTGAATAAGCAATATAAAAAAAGCCTATACAAATTAATATTGGTTTCAAATTTTGGCACAAGACCAGCAATTTAGGGGGCAGGGTAAGTTGCAATACATTGACTCCAGTGCTCATCTGGTACTTATTCTATCAAATCAAAAAGGATGAAAGGCAGTCGACCTAAGTGGAATTTGAATTCAGACTGTAAAGATGGACAAAATGCCACTAAGCATTTTGCCTGGCATGGTGACAATTCCGCCAGCTCGCCACCTTAAATCTACAAATTAATATTAACTCAACTATTAATATACAAAACACTTCCCTTATATTAGATTTGAAGGTGTTATTATACACTGGGCTACTAATAAAGATTTCATCCATGTAGTGAATCTAGGGTGTCAGTTTGGAAGACACCATCTCCAAATTCCTGTATTAACAGGAAGCTTACAAAACTTTCATCAATCCTATAGGGTTAAGCTGTACTGCTTCATCTATTCATAGCTATCTAGATTGAGTTTTTTTATTTTTTGAATAGAGTACCTTGACTTAAGACACAACATAGCACTGGTGATAAGAGATGGACTGAAAATGGAACACAGTGATTAGGCACAGCTGTTTGGATGTTAATGATTTGACAGGGCTAACTGAACATTTAGCCTGTTTTGGTGTCAGTACCTTTTGGCACTAGTGACAACCATACAAACACACATGCATGAACACACAGAAATATACGCATAGAGATAGAGTGAGGGAGAGAGAGAAAGATATATAACAATTTATTAATTAGACACAACTAACATCTACATTTTCTCTTTCCCCACACACACACAGACACTCACAGAGAGAGAGAGAGAGAGATAGAGAGAGAACAAAAGAAACATTAAAATGTCTTTATGGAAGGGGAACATTATAATTAAAATGTTTACCTTCAAATAAGTGGTGTCAAAATGCCTTATACCTAGACTAAAGACCCTTCTGTTGGTAAGTCAATACTACTACTGATTTAGACAACAGCAGCCTTTAATACCAGTTAAAAAAAAAGAAAGTAAGTTACAAAAGGAATTAAAGATTTGTCTTCACTCACCTGTCAGGAAAAAGTATAAGAACATGAAATTCAGTGAGAACAATGGAAAGAGGTACGACTTTATTGTTGCTCTCAACAGGGTAATTGAAATGGTTCAGGAAAATAAGTTTTTTTTAAAAGCATCATACATGTATTTGTTTTGTAAGATTCTTGGAAGTAAAATCTTGTATTGAAACTTGGAGATAAACATAATGTAAAAAAATAAGCAATTACACAGAGGAGATGCATGAGAGCCACATTATCATTGATAAGGTCATGGGCTGTGATGAAAGAGCTTTGTTAATTTAGGTAACTAAATGACTAATCATCTAATTAATTGACAATAAAATTGAAGTGAAATACAATCAGTGCATGCACTTTGTTGACAACATGACCTATGCTTACGTAACCATATTCTTAAAAAACATAAGTGTCAAGACCATCAATTTACAAAAGTTTTTAAGTGTTATTCTTTGGTTTGAATAGTTCAAAGTTGGTATAAACAACAATTCTAACACATTAGAAAAAGACCAGCATGACCGCAGTCCAATGACTGAAACCAGTAACAAGTAAAAGGTAACTGTTTTATATATATGGGTGAATAAACCTAACAGAAAAAATTATACTAAAAAGGATATGGCATAAGTTTAGAGTTGACAGTAACAGAGTTTGGGCCAGCAGCACCTTGGACATTAATATCACCATAGTAGATTCCGGGTCCTAGAAAATATAAAAAATATGACAAAAAAAAAAACAGTATAACAGAAAATCTCATTTGGATATATCTATTTTTCATATTCATTAGTACTTTGGCATTCAAAGCTAAATAATTTTAATTTTCAAATGACTCAATTAAATAATGAAAGTCTTCCTTTTTAATTTTTAATTACTCATTTGGTTGAATTTACTCTTGGGTGATGAAATTAATTCATACAGTTGTTTAAATCCTAGAATTTATTTAGGATTCAAGAATATGAATTGATCAGATTGTTAAAAAACAAATTAATAATTTTTATGAATCCAAAAATTATTTCGATGACAAAAAATTCATAATTTTGATGAAAAGAAAAATTACTACTACATGGTCCCCAAACAATCGCAGCTATTACAAGGGAGATAATCATTTCATCACAATATGAAGCAGGATTATAAACTTGAAATTGAAATTAAACATGAAGTAAAAGAATAAAAGAATGAAACCAGTTCAAATAATCTTATCATGTTGTTGAAGAAAGCTGAATAAATAAATAAATAAATCACTGTCATGTTAAACAATTTATGATTTAAATTTGTTCCATCTTACATTACAATCCACTTTCTTCTCAATAGGACACTTTATTTCTAGTGAAGTTAAGTTCATATATATCCCCATCATCATATAACATCTGTCTTCCATGCTGACATGAGTTGGGCAATTTGATAGAGGCTACTGGGTCAGAGGACTGCACCAAGCTCCACTGGCTACTTTGGAATGGTTTTTAAAGCTGGATGCCTTTCCTAATGCCAACCACCTTACAGAGTGGAGTGGGTGCTTTTTACTGTATATAGTATGTTTGTGATATGAAATTAGGAGACAGGCACATTGAATATCTTATGATATAGCTCATATGCTACCCCACCACCAAACAAAAATGCAAAAAAGCCAGGTGGCTGTCAAGACAAAGAAAACACCAGATGATAAGCCTACTAACTACATTTATAACATCTGACATATTCAAGCAGACTTGTTTAAAGCCAGTCTTACAAACCTTTTGTAAATAAAAGATGCACAATTTTTGCATAATTAAATAAAGACCTTAACACTGACAAGAATTAGTTCTATAAAAAAAATGTATTAACATTAGTTTCTTCTGGCTAGAAGTGTAGAGCTAATTTGGTTGTAGCAAAATATAGCTGATTTAGTTAATATTAGTATATAAGTAGGTGGTGACTAATTAGAGTCATTAGAGCTGTGGTTTGCAATCTTTTTAATATCTGGGCCAGATTCAAAACCAAGATTTTTTTTTAGTGGGCTGCACCAAAAAAAAGTAAAGCACAATTAAAGAAAAATTTATTATATTTATAAACTGAGGTGGCACATAAAATACACCATCTTGAGCGTGGGCGTTGCCAGTACCGCCTGACTGGCCTTCGTGCGGGTGACACGTAGAAGCACCCACTACACTCTCTGAGTGGTTGGCATTAGGAAGGGCATCCAGCCGTAGAAACTCTGCCAAATCAGATTGGAGCCTGGTGTAGCCATCTGGTTTCACCAGTCCTCAGTCAAATAGTCCAACCCATGCTAGCATGGAAAGCGGACGTTAAACAACGATGATGATGATGAAGACCATTGGTGGGGCTACCAGAAGGATACTTGAGGGCCACATGTGGCCCTGGGATCTGGTTGAGAACTGCTGCATTAGAGTGTCAGGTAAACAGCCTTGCAGTATTTAACTCTACTGCATGCCAAGTTCAAATCATGCTCAGTTTAACTGTGCTTTTTATCTTCTATCTTTCCAAGGTCAATAAAGTACTGGTAACATACTGGGATCAGTTCTACTCTCTCTAAGAACCAGCTGTTTTCAGAAAAGGTTCATGAGAGACCAATCATATCGTCCCTTTCTCCAGAAATGAAGAAAGATTCAATAAGTGGCAGGCTGTTTCTTCTCATAGAAAAACTGGTAAGTTACTGGAACTATTCAAAGATGGACCAATAAGCAGTACAGCATGGAAGGGAAATAAAGAAGACACTATATATTACTTGTGTTCACCATAGTCAACATTGGTGGGATGAGAACTTAGAATGTAGAGGGAGAGATACTCTAAAGTCTGGTGATGTATTGTTTGTCAACTTACAAACCGCTAAATTTATTAATATTAAAAATATCAAGAAATTAACAAATTCTTTAAAATTTACCTGCCATCAGGGCAAAAGATTTGCCTCGTGATTTTGAGCTATTGTTAAATATACGTAGTTCACTTGTACCGAAATTATAAGGGAGTTCCAGGAATTCTTCTGTAATGAGATTGATAAATAAAATACATATATTTATCACAAGAAAAACAAGAAAATCAATTGATCAAAAATATATACTTTGATAAACCATTAATAACAGAACAAATAAAAATGAAAACTAGAATCCAAGCAACACTAGATTTGAATAATCAATAATGAAAATGTTTTAAATATTCCCTTCAGAGAATCATTACCAGATATAATATATGGGAACTGATCAAAAAGTATTGGGACTGTTGCTATGGTAACTGAACTAAAGTATGTAGAATGAAGCTGCTTGGCACAGACTGACCTTGACTTCTGTTGCATCTACACACAAAGTTATAATGTTCTCACTCACTTCTGTTGTTTATAGCAATGCTTGGAAGTAAAGTGTGTAAAATGTGGTTGTCTCAAAAAGATTGGGTTTCAGTCTACTTGATTGTGTCAAGGAAGACGGAAACTTTTTTTTAAAAAGTCATGACACATGATGAATTGTAGGTCTACAACTACGACCCTCACACCAAAGCTTGAAAGGAACAAGATTTTAAGGCATTGAGGAAATCCAAGAGAACGAGACGAAGCAGCTGCTCACTATCTCAAAAGAGGAATTCCAGGATGCTTCCATCAATGAAAATGATGTTGGAGAATGTGTGTGGCTTCAGAAGGAGACCACCCCAAAGGAGATTAAATGCCAAATTGATTATGTGTTGTAG
Source organism: Octopus bimaculoides (assembly GCF_001194135.2). Lineage (NCBI taxonomy): Eukaryota > Metazoa > Mollusca > Cephalopoda > Octopoda > Octopodidae > Octopus > Octopus bimaculoides. The sequence goes on from NC_068985.1 coordinate 18,933,170, forward strand.
TTTTCTTCTTATAGCACCAGTCCTGATACTTTTTGATCAGACCTCGTATTTTGGAAGTCATGTCATTCTAAAAATAAGCAATCACATTGTCTAAATCTCAATGCTACAACATAATACATGATTAATTCAAAACAATGTCAATAAATAAGCATTAGATTTGACTGAGTAATCTGAATGCTAAAAGACTAAGTACTGCATTCTTGTGGAACTGTTTTAAGCTAAAGGGATATACACTCTTGTACCATGAAAAGTAAAATATTCAAATATATTACCAGGGTACGTTGCATAGTCTTTGAGAAAAAGTAAAAAAAAAAATACATATAAAATGATGGCAAAACAAATTTTGATAGTAAAATACTTTACCTGGGGTATCAAGGTAAGTTTGAAATAACTGTTGGAATATAGGAGCTTCAGCTGAAGTGGAAACTGTTCCAATAAATTGATAAAGACGACTAAAAAAAAAAAAAAAAAAAAAAAAAAAAAAGAAAAAAAAAACATTTTCAAAAAAAACCAAGAAAGACATTTAGAATACGAATTCTTGCTTTAAGTGAAAATGTTGGCTTCAGTTTTCTCTTTGTTTATAACAGATTATTCTTAAAACTAACATAGGTTATTCTTAATACTACTGAGCCATCATCATCATCGTTTAACGTCTGCTTTCCATGCTAGCATGGGTTGGACGATTTGACTGAGGACTGGTGAAACCGGATGGCAACATCAGGCTCCAATCTAAATTTGGCAGAGTTTCTACAGCTGGATGCCCTTCCTAACGCCAACCACTCAGAGAGTGTAGTAGGTGCTTTTACGTGTCACCCGCACGAAGGCCAGTCAGGCGATACTGGCAATGGCCAAGCCATGATGATAACAATTCAAGGATTAGTTAATTCAAAAGAACCATAATAATAATTACTGAAGGAAGAACCATTTATTCAACTTAAAATGAACTTCATTTTCTCCTTTAATTTTAAGTAGAAATATTACTCATTTATTATGAATGTGTAAGTGATATGACACAAACAGTTGAATATAAGAATTAAATATATCCCAGTGAGTCATTTCAGTCTTGAGCTTATAATCTACCAGAATATATTTTCATAAGATTTGGTCTTACCTAGGAGTTGTAACAAGAACATAGTATTTGCAATCTGTAGGACGCGATGGCATTCGATCAAATTCTATGCCAGTGATTGGTTGTACCTTTTCTTTTCCAGCAGTAAATAACTGAAATGAAGAACAGTTATAATGACAATAGTTATTCATTAAAGATATCCAATAACAATATTCCTATATATTAGTTCTGAAGGTCCAGAAATTCAATATCATCTTTTGAATAAGTAAATTTCATTTGCTTGTTATTTTATATTGCTCCCCTTACTCTGGAACTGAATAACTTTCATACCTTAGGATAATGTAGTCAACAAATAAAACTAAACAGTAAGTCATTCCAGCCTTAACCATCCTGCCTTTTTGTATATCCAGGACTATATTATTGAATGTACTCATCCACCATTTTTTGATAGTAGAGTTGACAGGAAGAAAATCTGGTTGCTATTTCTAGCAGGTAGAGTAACTGTAAAACGACTTCCCTTGTTAGTGCAGCAGTAAGGTGGGTAATTACACCTATTCAATAGTTTTGAACACTATAAAAGGTGTCCAAACAAAATTAAAAAAGAACATGTTAATTTTTTTTTTAGCATCTAAGAAGCATGCTGACCCCTCCCTACTCCAAAGAAAAGGATCTGACTGCAGAACTCTTAACTAAAAAACTTGACATATTCTTTTAAAAACATGGGTATTAAACTTCAGTAGGGGTACATATTGTGACCTCTCCTTTTCATAATTTTAAAGAAATGGATTGACATGCACAGCTGTTGTGTAAGTCATACTACATGGGTGTCGGATTGGTCAGCTGATATTTACAAACATAGAGTTACTTAACTCATTGGAAGGTAATCTTTAGCATGTAATGAATAGGTTCATTGCTAAGTGCTGCAAGGTAGAGATGAGAAATAATGTTGCAAAGACTGGGATATTGGTCCTCTCTAAAAAGTCTTTGCAGTGCACTCTACATGTTAGTGAAACATCACAGAGACAAGTAGAGTGGTTTAAGTATCTTGGGACCATATTCATGAGAGATGGGAAGCCGGAGGCTGAATCAGTTGCAAGAATTGCAGGTGCTGGCACATTAATGCACCAGCTTCAGCATTCAGTACTCAGAAGAGGAGTGGTTGGTTAAGTCAAATTTACTATCTTCAATTCGGTTTTTATATCTATCTTCAACTACATGGTCATGAATGTTGGGTAATGACCAAAAGAGTACAATCGCAAATACAAGCTGCCTCTGAGAAATCTCTGAAGTAACATTATTTAACGAGATGTGTAACTTGGAGGTCAGAGGGTCTCTCCAGATGGCACTTCTCTCTTTTAGGAAGCACAAGCACTTACACACACATGTACATACAAGACAGTAACTTTCACCTACCAAATTCAATCGCAAGGCTTTGGTCGGCCCGAGGCTATAGCAGAAGACACTTGCCCGAGGTGCCATTCAGTGGGACTGAACCCGGAACAATGTAGCTAGGAAGCAAGCTTCCTAACCACATAGCCATGCTTGTGCCTACTGTGTCTCCTTATTGAGAAGTCACAGTTCCAGTACTTTGGACATGTAGTTACAATGTTGCAGGAAAGGATTGTAAAACAGATTTTGTCAAGCTGAGCCAATTGGCAGTGGAACTAGGGTTAGACCAAGAACACGATGGTTGGATTAATATCCATAGTCTCACTTGGTCATGCTTGGGAATCCAGTAGAAAAATCTGATGATCGTTGCTTCTGATAGTACCCTATGGAAGCGATGTCTGGGGACTGCATCCCCATAGCCCTCCCAGGAATAGTAAGGACGGATAAAAATAAAGATGAACTGAGGAGGTATTTATTCCTCACACTATCTTAGGTCATATGACATAAGACTTAAAACATATTCCTTTGATTATTTTTGACAAAATTATAACATTTTGGAATTTTAAATAATTAAAAAACAATGCTGGAAGCAACAACTGGGATTCAAATTTTCACATACAATCTTTATCATATTAAAAATTGTTATACTATATAAGAGCAGTTTAAACACCAATAATAAAATAAGATAGACATAATCAAATCAACAGACCTTGGAAACATAGCGATCCACTGTTCGACCAAATATCCGACTGTCATCTCCTCGAGTTAGTTCAGTTTCATAGATTAGTCCTGAGGAGCAAACAGTAGAAATATGTAGCGTATGAAATTTGACAAGAGAACATCATTCATTTAAAACCTTACATATTTTTAAAACTTATTTTTTCACTCCAATAAAGGAAATATCACAGATTTTCTTTGCACCAAATCTTTAATCTCCCAACTGTGCTGATTAAATTTTTACTGGTGATGTAACACAATATATGCAAATCAGTTCTCAAAATCTCTTTCTGTTGGCTATTAAAAATAAAATACAGTAATCCCTCGAATATCACGGGTGTTATGTTCCAAAACTCCTCATGATAGGTGAAAATCTGTGAAGTAGGAACAGTACTATACATTTTTTTAATTTTTATAATTCTATTTTTATAATTTGTATATATTTTTTTAATTATAAATGCAAAACAACCACACGGAGGAATTGATGTGAGCTTAAATAATAAGCCGCGGTGCATACATGACAGAGTGTAAGCGCTCTGAGAGAAAAGTTGGACTTAAGAAGCATCAGATGTGGTGTGCAAGAGGGACGACTGCACTGGTATGGTCATGTGTTGCGAATGGATGAGGACAGCTGTGTGAAAAGTGTCACACCCTAGCAGCTGAGGGAACTTGTGAAAGAGGTAGAGCCAGGAAGACCTGGAATGAGGTGGTGAAGTGCAACCTTTGAACATTGGGCCTCACCAAGGCAATGACAAGTGACTGAGACCTTTGGAGATACGCTGTGCTTGAGAAGAACCAACAAGTCAATTGAGACCATAACCCGTGGCCTATGCCAGTGGTGTATAACCAGCCCACTTATGAGTACCCTTCATTCATTGGACAATAAACTTTGCTTGTGAAGACCTGTTGAGGCAAGTGAAATCAAAATCGCTGACATGGCCGATGACGTGCCAGTGGAACGTTAAAAGCACCATCTGAGCATGATCGTTGCCAGGGCCGCTGACTGACTCCTGTGCTGGTGGCATGTAAAAAGCACCATTCGAGCGGGATCATTGCCTTACTGGCACATGAAAAACAACATTCGAGCGTAGTCATTGCCAGTGCTGCCAGTCTGGCTCCCATGCAGGTAGCATATAAAAGCACCCACTACACTCTCAGAGTGGTTGGCATTAGGAAGGGCATCCAGCTGTAGAAACTTTGCCAGATCAAATTGGAGCCTAGTGCAGCTTTCTGGCTCGCCAGTCCTCAGTCAAACCGTCCAACAGATAAATTGGAAGATAAAAGAATTTAGACAAAAATATATTCATTCAAACAATTTTGCTGATTATATTTTTAAGGTTTACATTTAAACTGACCTTTAGTTGTACCCAGCAATATAGGACCAGTGAGGGTATCATTTGTATTTTGGGTGTTCCAGCCAACAGCATTTATAAGGTTTCCCTTTAGAGAGATACAAAGAAAAATATAGTACTACTGCAAAATAGGACAACTTTAAATGGTTATTAAAAATATTATTATTGATCTCATAAATTCTTTGCATTCAGGAAACAAGTATCAAGACATTTTGATATTTACAACTGAATATAATACACAGTATTTGATGGTATAAAAGATATACAGGTTTATTAGATGCACCCTAATCTCAGCAGCACCATATTCAAGGTAAAAAAGAAAAGAGATGTTTTTAATGCATTACAGCATGTAATATAGTCCCAACTTCATGTAAAGGACCAAAGGTGACTTTTAAAGACATTTATTTTTGAGAAAAAGCATGTCTTGCATACCATTTAATATGGTACTTTTATGGTACTTAATACGGTGTTCAGAAAATTTATTTATTCTTTTAGGAATTGACTTCTTTTTTAAAAAGCAGAAAGGCAGGCAGCTATGTTGCATAATATACCTACGTCTCACTACATTAGTTTTGGTTGAGTTTCAAGCCTTGGGTATTTGCTCTAATGAGAATGATTAAATATATATATACATATATATATATAATGACGTCAGCACTGGCAAGTTTTAAACTCAGAAAAGTGAATTATCCTAAACATTACATAAAGTTATATAGAGTTCAGGTAGTGTCTTTGTATTTAAATTTTTTTTTCTTATTCATAAGACTTCAGTGCAATAATATTGGTTCTGATTTCATTAACTTTTAGCATTTCAACTGGTCAAATTCATCTCAAATATTCTACCTATTTTATGTTCAAAGTGATCCAACCTCTCATGCCTAGCCAGCAATGTTATCATCAAAATCTCAAAGCTACGAGACAATGCATGTCAAACAATGTGAATATATAAGCATTGCATTTGATAGAATCATCTGAATGTTAAAGGGTTACAAGCAACACAGATAAGTCAGCCCATGCTGGATCCCAAGTCAACACCGATCTAGATATTTCAATAATTATCATCATTGATAATAAAATTTGACATCCATCACCAATAACCCAGACAAATTCAATAATCTTTTACTGGTATTCTAGATAAATACAAAACATGTAAACAAATGTGGTTGAAAAATGTTTTAATCTTAAGACCCAAAGTGTGAGTTTGGTCCAACTGTAAAAATCTTGCATTGACTAAATCTGGTTTGTTTATCATAGCCACAAACATCATGAAGGCTTCAAAGATATAAAATAAAAACTGAAAACACCAAATCATGATCTGCATGGGATACGTCCATGCCACACTCCACGCAATCAAACATTACATGATTGAAATTATGTGATGTGGTAGACTGTCATGTATATTGTAATTACTGGTTATTTCAGTGCAGAGCTGACTAAGGCCACATAATAACAATCTTATAATGTAGTAATTATTTAAAAAAACAATGCAATAATTTTAATTTAGAAATAAAAAGCTAATAGTTGATTGAAGCTAGAAAGTAAATATCTATGTTTAAAAAAAAAAATTATATTTGGAAGAGTTAAAAAAAAACTAAAATAATATTTGAAATACGAGATATATATCATAAGCAAATATTAAAACAACGAACCTTTAGTTTACTTATTGTCTTTGTTTTTTTAGAATTACGACACAAGTAATAAACCTCAGCTGATTGTTCCATACTGATGAGTAGATGACGGCCAGTTGGGTCGAGGAATATTTTGTGAATTCTATCCTCTATCATTTTTGGCAGTTCAATTTCTGCAAAAAGGCAAATATTGTTTCGTTTCTGTATTTGGTTAGTAAGATTCTTGATGTGAATGTGTGTGTTGAAATAAATTTTGTTGTGTCTTGGGAGGGTCATCACACCAATAATAATAACACATACACAAGTTCAATTCCACTTCTTGAAGCTCTGTGTGTGTGTGTGTGTTATTATTGGCATATTGACTCTCCTCAGAACAGCAAATATTGTTTCTAATCATATATACAGACAAATGTTTTAACTTTACCTGTCATTAACACAAAAGATAACATTTTGTTTTTTGACAATTTGAATTGAGAAAATATTCATGTTGCATTCAATACTTCCTGTTAGTCAAGCAAGTAGAAAAATGATAAGAGCCCATATAATAGTGTCTTACATAGGATAGGAAATAAATAGATTTAGAAAGAGACTATGAGTGAGAGTAATTTGAAGTCTTTGTTACTGATGTTTAGTTGGGAGAAAGACAAGTGTTAAAGATATTGTTCTATGGGAGTACATAACAGGGAGTGTGGATTCCTATTTCATCCCAACTGAAAATAACATATACAATAATGAAAGATGCATTACATAAGAAAACGAAAAAGAAAGGGCATTGGAGGGGCAATGCATACCATGGGCACAGATAATATTTTTGGCAAATTATAGTATGGCTATGTGTTGCTGATCCACGCTTTATAACTGAACTGAATTCATTTTTTTTTTAACTATCACCATTATTGGTATTTATACTCTGGTGAAATTAAGAAATCAACTCGTAAATAAATGAAACTCTTGAATTTATCACTGTATACCCACACATAGTTGCATATCTATGTATGTATGTACGTATGCACACATATACACAAATAAAGTACACCATGATATATACACATGCAGACAAGGGTCAATTCATATGAAAAAGAAAGTGAACAAAATAATATGGTCACTTGCTTATTGGGAAATTTTTAAGTTTGATTTAAAAAAAAAAATTTTGATACCAATGCTCTTGAGACCACCCTTGGCTCTGTGGAACAAACCCCTTGTTTTCAAGTGATCTAGATTAAAACTATCCACCAACAGTTCATGCTAATTTATGTTCCAAACAGCAGTTTAATAATGACAAAATTTTTGGACAAAAAAATCTCCATTTCTTTTCAAAATTATTTTAAACAGAAGTAGTGTTTATTAGCAAAAAAAAATGTGGTAACAAAAGGATTAAAAGCAATCTCATGTATATCTATTGTTTTAAATGAGCTAAGTGCAAAATATATGAACAGAAGATGAACAGTTAAGAAATACTAACCGTCTTGTTGATGAGGATGCATCATATCCACTCGAATTATAACATTGCTGCAAGTAGCAATCACTAAGAACCTACTACAAACAGTCATAGACAAAATTCTATCATGTGGTCTACAAAAGAAGATAATAATATATAATTGCAATAGTTAAATAATCAATACTAATACAAACATCAGTTGTTTAAACTTTGAACAAACTTTTAAGAATTAAATTTAGGGATTTCATCACAAAACAATAAGATGATACTGGAATGACTCCACTATCTATTTAAATGTATTCATGTAGAAACTAATACATTTAGTAAGATTCATCAATTTTACTAATATTTTTTCCCTTACAACTTTAGAATTATCATCATCATCATCATTCACTTCTCCATACTTGCATGGGTCAGAGAGAATTTGTTGAGGCAGAGTTTCTACAGCCAGATGCCCTTCCTGTTGCTAACTCTCATTTGTTTCCAAGCAAGAAAATATTTCCTTATGACCAGACATCTTTTACATGCAAGACTGGAAATAAACCTTTCACAGGATCATCATCATCGTTTAACGTCCGCTTTCCATGCTAGCATGGGTTGGACGATTTGACTGAGGACTGGTGAAACCGGATGGCAACACCAGGCTCCAGTCTGATTTGGCAGAGTTTCTACAGCTGGATGCCCTTCCTAACGCCAACCACTCAGAGAGTGTAGTGGGTGCTTTTACGTGTCACCCGCACGAAAACGGCCACGCTCGAAATGGTGTCTTTTATGTGCCACCCG
>NC_068985.1:18942369-18943294 GCF_001194135.2 Octopus bimaculoides
GAGTTACTACCTACTCCTTTTCTACATACTGAGCAGGGCCATCTACCTGAAGGGGTTTGTGTTTTATCTACCTTCCTACTTATTAGGATTTTGGTTTTAGCTAGGTTGACTCTAAGGCCCTTCAATTCTAGACCTTGCTTCCACATCTGAAACTTCTCCTCTAGTTCTGATAGTGACTCCGCAATTAGGGCAAGGTCATCAGCATAGAGGAGCTCCCAGGGGCAACCTGTCTTGAACTCCTCTGTGATTGCCTGGAGGACTATGGTAAATAATAGGGGGCTGAGGACGGAACCTTGGTGGACCCCTACCTCTACCCGGAATTCATTGCTGTACTCATCTCGATAAAAGTATACAAAAACACATACACATACATAAATGTGTGTGAGTGTGTGTGTGTAAGTGTGTATAAATTGGAGACCCCCTTCGGTCACGAATGACCATGGGATTGCACCTAGAAAGTTACCCTCTGAGGCACAAGTCCAGGCAAGGTTATTTATAGAAGACCAATAGTCGCCCATGCATACCAGTCTCCCCTCTCTATGCCATCGATGTCATCCAAGGTCCAAGGGAAAGGCAAAGGCCGATACAGCTTGGCACCAAGTGATGTCGCAACTTATTTCTACAGCTGAGTGAACTGGAGCAACTTGAAATAAAGTATCTTGCTCAAGAACACAACACGCAGCCCGGTCTGGGATTCGAACTCCCAACCTCATGGTCATAAGTTCGACGCTCTAACTACTGAGCCATGCACCTTCACGTGTGTGTGTATATATATATATATAAAAAACAGACTTCTACAGTTCTGTCCACCAAATCTATGCACAAGGCTTTGGCTGATCCAGGACTGTGGTAGAAGACATTTGCCCAAGATGCTGCGCAGTGGGGCTGAACCCAAGACCACATGGTTGGGAAGTAAGCTTCTTAA
>NC_068985.1:18943952-18944495 GCF_001194135.2 Octopus bimaculoides
GTTAGGAAGGGCATCCAGCTGTAGAAACTCTGCTAGATCAGATTGGAGCCTGATGTAGCCATCTGGTTCGCCAGTCCTCAGTCAAATCGTCCAACCCATGCTAGCATGGAAAGCGGACATTAAACAATGATGATGATGATGACTGCACTGTGCGAAAGTACATTTATATGCATGTAGGCATCTCGAGAGTCATTCAGAAATTCTATTAATTATCTTCTTGTTAGTCCACAGAAAAGACAGGGATTCCTTGGAACAGAGACGGCATCTCCTGGAAATTATATTGTATGGTTTCACATATCTTACTATGGACCAATTAATGCTGTACTTCGTTTTATCCTCCTTCAGTCACCATACAAAATCTGCCATTTGAGCGAGGTTGTTGCCAGTGCATCGAAGTTGGAGGAGTTACCAGTGTTGTGTATACCTGCTTCTTGTATATATTGGATTTTTTCACGGTACCCAGCCCTAGCTACAGCAGCATTATAGCAAGATGCATGGGATTTGAAAATTTTATATATATATATATATATATATATATATATA
>NC_068985.1:18944576-18958722 GCF_001194135.2 Octopus bimaculoides
CACATATATATATATATATATATATATATGTATGTATTTATGTATGTGTGTCCCACTACTGCTATATAGTTCACTGATACAGTTACACATGGAAAGTTGCATTTCATATAAAAAGAAATGTAAACATTATAACAACTTACCAAAGTATCTTCTGTTGAAGGAGCAGCAACTCTGGAAGATTCCTGCTCATACTGATCAAGAATGGATGACATGATGTTCAGATTAGAAAATACTTTTTATTAAGCTGAAATAATCAAAAAATAAAACAATATACTTTAGAAGGTAAGGTTAAACAAACCAAATTACATCTTAAAAACTTTGTGTATGTGTGTGTGTGTATGTGTGTAGACTCAGGAAGACATGGGATGAGGTGGTGAAGCATGATCTTCAAATGTTAGGCCTAACAGAGGTGATGACAAGTGAGTGAGACTTGCTGTGCTTGAGAAAACTCATCAAACAAAGCGAGGTTGTAGTCATGACTGTTGCCAGTGTCATGTGAATGACACCGGTGAAACTGCAATTGCAGCCATTGCCAGTAGAACAATCATTGAATGTTGGGCCTCACGGAGGCAATGACAAGTGACTGAGACCTTTGACGATATGCTATGCTTGAGAAGGCTTGTCAAGCCAAGTGAAATTGTAGTTGTGGCTGTTCCCAGTGTCATATAAATGGCACCCATGCCAGTGGCACATAAAAAGAACCCAATACACTCTTGGAGTGGTTGTCATTCGAAAGGCATCTAGCCGTAGAAACCATGCCAAATCAGACTGAAACCTGGTGCAGCCCTCCGGCTTACCAGTTCCAGTCAAACTGTCTAACCCATACCAACATGGAAAGCAGATGTTAAACAATGATGATGGTGGTAAGTAGCTTGCTTACCAACCACATGGTTCCGGGTTCAGTCCCACTGCGTGACACCTTGGGCAAGTGTCTTCTACTATAGCCTCGGGCCGACCAAAGCCTTGTGAGTGGATTTGGTAGATGGAAACTGAAAGAAGCCCGTCATATATATGTATATATATATATATATGTATGTGTGTGTATATGTTTGTGTATCTGTGTTTGTCCCCCCAACATTGCTTGACAACCGATGGTGGTGTGTTTACGTCTCCGTAACTTAGCGATTCGGCAAAAGCGACTGATAGAATAAGTACTAGGCTTCCAAAGAATAAGTCCTGAAGTCGATTTGCTCGACTAAAGGCGGTGCTCCAGCATGGCCGCAGTCAAATGACTGAAACAAGTAAAAGAGTAAAAGAGAGAGAGAGAGAGAGAGAGTATATATATATATATATATATATATATATATATACATACACACACACACATCTATGTACGTTAAATACATCCAAATATATACATTATATACATCATCCATACACTAGATTTCAGATGCTCATTATTACATGACTATGAGAGGGATACAATTCAAGAAACAATACAAGGCATTGCATCTTTAGCAGAACCCAAACTGATCTAAATGAATAAAAGGAAAAAATGTCAATAGATTACAGTAATAAAACCGATAATCATCCAGTATAGTGGAGGTGCATGGCTTAGTGGTTAGGGTGTTGCACTCATGATAGTGATTGTGGTTTCGATTCCTGGACCGGGTGATGCATGGTGACTCTTGAGCGAAACGCTTCATTTAAGTTGCTCCAGTCCACTCAGCTGGCAAAAATGAGTAATCCAGCAACAGACCGGCATCCTGTCCAGTGCAGAATATATACATCAAAGAATCTAGGAAACTGGCCTTATGAGCCAATGGTTCAAAAAAGACTTTTTTTTTTTTTGGTATGCATCAAAACACACTATTAATTCAAATTATGATAAATGGAAACAGAGTTTGCTTTTAGAAGTGCTGAGATGTACAGATAAGGAAATAATTTATTCTCAACTGCAGAATAATGCTGATAGAATAGCAGGAACAGGATAAAATATCCATATTTTGTGGAAATGGCCCTATAACCCTGATGACTATTTACACTTGCTATTTTACTCATATGCATACTTGATCAACTACCTTCATCAAAGTCATACTCGTCACAGTATGGAGTATCAATAAGGAATTTTTATTTTTAATTAGGTTATTCAATGCAGTTGAAGGCTGTAAATATTAAAATGAAAATGAATTTATAAGCATTATATATCCATACAAGATTGTAGAAGAAATTTAACATGGCTCTATATGTGAATAGCATTGGTGCTGGTGCCATGTAAAAAGCATCTAGTATACTCTGTAAAATGGTTGGTGTTAGGAAGGGTAGCCAGCTGTAGAAACCAAGCCAGAACAAACTATGAAACCTTAGTGCAGCCCCTGGCTTTGCCATTTCTTGTCAAACCATCTAACCCATGCCAGCATGGAAAACAGATGTCAAATGTTGATGACAACATTGATGACATAATAAATCTTAAATATTTCAACGACATAAGTTTGCTAATATCATGCAAAAATTACACTCCTCATCATCTTCAGCACTGAGTGAAATCTTCATAATCATCAGAACGAAAGAAATCATTGTACAGTTCCTGTTCATTGTCCTTAACTGTAATCATAGAATGTATATTATCTGCTACTTCTTCATCATTATCTCAGAGATATTTGTCTTCTGAACCATCCAATGTTTTTTGAAAATTCCACATTTCTTGAATGATTTTGTCATAATGTAAGCTTTTAATAGTGAATGGAATTTGTGGAAGAGTGAACACAATAAAGACTTGAACAAAGTGGTGAAGAACAGATCTAAAGATGTTGCATCTCATTAGAGTCAATTGGTGATATGCAGTGTTGGAGAAAACTCAGTCACCTGTGCAAACATGGTGAATTGAATTGAACATTATAAATGAAGGTTGAGAACATATATGTGTGTGTGTGTGTATATATATATATATATATATATATATATATATATCATCATCATCATCATTTAATGTCTGGTATGGGTTGGATGGTTTGATCAAGTTGGGGAGCTGCACCAGATACCAGTCTGATTTGGTATGGTTTCTACGGCTGGATGCCCTAACACTAACCACTTTACAGAGTGTGCTGGGTGGTTTTATATAGCACTGCATGGGTGTTTTATGTGGCACCACGAGTGTTTTTACATGACATCACATGGGTGTTTTAATGTGGCACCACACAGGTGCTTTTATGTGACACTGCATAGGTGCTTTTATGTGGCACCCCCATGAGTGCTTTTTATGTGGTACCAGCACAGGAGTCTTGCAGGTCAATCCTCACCACTAGGGGATCCAGCCTTAACACTTCTGTTGCAGAGTGTGGGTCTTCTTGAGTATAGCAAGGCACCAAATATCTTGGTCCTTTGTCATCTCGTCTGAAAGGTTCAGTGTCCTGAGGTCGTTCTTCAGTACTTCATCCCATATCTTCCTGGGTCTCCCACTTCCACATGCTCCATCTACTTTGAGATATGGCACTTCTTTATGGAGCTGTCAACACATACTCACACACAGTAAAGTTAATATCTGCTGCTTCCTTGCCTCTTCTGTATATTTTACATCCTCTTGTAACTCTATTGCACATCTTCTTATCACTTCTTGTAACTCATCTCTTTGTTATTCATGTCATTCATATAACAATGGATGGTATGAAAGCTACACATGCTCATCAATACTCCTGTCTCATCACTCTACATATTTCACCCCTCACATGGCCTACACATAAGAGACTGGATCAGGCTTTTGTACCAATACACTTGACTTTCACCTTCCCTGAACTGTAGGTCATCTCTCACCCTTCCTTGAGCCACTTTTTATTGTCATCCATTATTTATTCTTGACACTGTCCATCTCTAATAGAACTCATCTCTCTACACACCATTTCACTCCAATCACTGTTTCAACCTTCAACCACCTATTCTGGTTTTTGCATCATTGCTTTCTCTCTCCTAATCACTTCCTAAGTTGCTTTGCCTTGAGTGAACATACATGTCTCAGAGAACTAAGCACTCTTTACTCCTACAGTTGACAAAACAACCCCTCTCACATAGTTATCAAGATAACATGTATCTAGTGCACACTATAAGATTGTTGATCAATGAGCAGAGAAAGTGCAGGGTCAACAAGTCCCTTTAGAATAGTCTCATTGGGAACATGATGACCTCTATGTTGTTGGTGTCATGATAAAATGCAAGATGAGTGGTAAACGTCAATAAAGAGTGACCATGGAAAGAGAGAAAGGGTGTGATGCTAAGTAGTAAAAAGGGTGATGGGAAGGGACATTGAATACAGGCAGACCTAATACCATCCCTCTATATAGGCATTATGATGACAAGAGGTACAATGAAAGAGGGACTGATAGTGCAGATTGAATATAGACAGAGCCAGTAACATCTCATTACAAAGGCAGCATGGTACAATGAACAGAGGGTGAGTGATAGAGAAAGTGATGAAGGAAAAAAGCAGTAGATGGAAACTTATCAAGAATATAATGCACAAGAGACTTAAATGTAGATACATTTTACATTATAGCCTCCATAACTACTGTAAAATTCTATTCATTTTTTTTGTACCAAACTCAAGATTAAGTTAGAAGTGTATGTAAAAAATAGTATTCTCCATTCTCATTTATTTAAAAAAAAGCACAATAGTATAATAAAGCTTTAATATTTAGTAACAATATTATACTGGTACAGAAAGATATTTATATGTATCATAAAATATACAATCTATTGTATTCTTGTAAATATTCTGTGCTATAAATACAGTTATAAATACAATTTAAAATCCTTTGGCATGGAAGTGGGTGTTGTTAGAGGGGAAATGAAAATGAAACTCCAGGACACACTACAGTATAGGTCAGAAGCTCAATCAGTACACACAGTAATAGCGCACTGGGAGATTCAAAGGTCAGATACAATTGAATGCTTTGCTGATGTCATGTGTAATGATGCTGTCACTAAATTTCTTGTGAGTAGTGGCCCACTGATGAGTGATATAGAGGAGTAGATTTCCAATAGAGCTGACTTTATGAAAGCTGTACTGGTGGTCAACAAGGAGGGAAAAGGATTCAAAATGTTGGAGAAGGCTTTTGTTAATAACTATCTCCATCATTTTCATGATGTTAGAAATGATTGCAATAGGATAATGGTTGGCAGGGTGAAAAAGGTTTCCCTTCTTGGGAATGAAACATTTAGGGTGAGGGAGAGAGAAGGACTGAAGAGTTTAGTGAGTATGGAAGTGCATTTGGTGAGGACAGGACATATTGTTTAAGGGTAATGAAAAGGACATTGTCAGGATTGGTGACCTTGTTGATTTGGAGCAAATCGAGGCACTTCTGAATTTGGTATAAATGTGTACATGATGGTGATCCCGATAGAGTGGAAAGGGATAATTTTGGAGGGAATTCTTCTAGTGTGTGCATGCAGTGTGTTGTTGGACGCAAAGCTGGTATAAAAGGTGGAGCATTTTACTGCAAGAGACTTGCTTAGGGAATCATCATTATTGAAAAGTGGAGAGAAGGATGATTCTGCAAAGCTGACAGCAAGATCTTTTTGCAAGATACCAAAGGATTTGATTGTAGTTTGAGAGAGGGAAGAGCTTGTAGGCTGTGTGAAGCACCCTTTGAATTTTGGATGCTGCTGCAATGCTGAGTAAGTCATCAAGTTTGTAAGAGTGAATGAATTTCTCTAGGTGTTGTAGGGTGTCCGTTAACTAAACTGAATGAACCATTTGGTGAATTTAAGGGTTATGAATTTTGGTTGTGAGTGAAATGTGGAGGAACCATAAAGGCTAGTTTCAGTCACCCATCTAGCCATCACTGACGGATAAGGGATGAAGAACATCTGCTGCCAGATATAGCTATCAGAAAACTGATGGAGCTCCAACTACCTGCATAAAGTGGCACAGGGTCTTGGAAGTGTTTGTAGGGGGGATGGAATTCTATAGTAAGTGAATGTGATGAGTAGTCACAATATGGTAGAGGTCTGATGGCAGAGGAATGAAGATTTAGTAGAGGCTGATTTCGGAGGTCAGAAAATGACAAAGGGTGTTTGGAGTGTTGGTATGTTGATCAGAGATGCATGAAGGGGATGAAACTAATTGATGTAGTATTGAATTTCGATACATCAATATGAGTGTGACAGCCAAGAAGAGTTGCTAGCACTGAAATCGTCAAAGACAATGACTTCAGATAGGAGTAATGTGAGGCAGGTGTTCTTGAAGCAGGTAGAAATGCCGAGAGGACTTTGATGAGCTGTTAAGAAAGTAGATATATTTAGAAGAGTGGGGAAGGAGACTCTGAGCCAGAGTAAGTGGAAGTCTTTGTTATTAATATTTAGATGATAGAGATGAATGGCAGGAAAAGTGGAGACCATATATTTGTTGACACTGCTTTTCAGAGCGAAGTTTGAGTTAAGAGTGTAGCATGGGCAAAAGAGATGGACTACAGATTATGAGTGAATGGTTTATGTATCAGAGATTAATAGTAAGTGTAGTTTATGTGTTTGTATGAGTGAAGCCTAGGTTGGACTGGAGTGCACAAATATTGGAGAAGGGAGAGTTGTCCAGTGGTTTTGGTTTCCCTCCTTTCTATCAAGCACTGAATATGAAGGACTGTATTATCAAATGTGTTACTCCATTTTCAAGGGGGTAAGGTGTAATTTTAAGGAGAACTGGATGTTACAGTCAGTTGAGTAACTTCATCAAATCTGAGAATTTGTGCATTTGGTGTTTTCTTTCCACCCAAAGGATGTGCCCATAACCCTAAATAGTAACAACTTTGACAGATTTAATGTATTAATTATAATGATATTGAACTTCTCACAGGATCAAGAAGAAAAAAAAAGTGCGAGATTTTTCCTAATTTATTTATGAGCATAGGAAAATGTCAAGCAAAAGTGGATCTGGTATGAATTTTTACATAAGCAGTAGTGTTGTAATTGAATAGAAGTCCCATTTAAGGGAGCTAACACTGCAGTAATTTGATTTGGCAATTCAATACGTGGTGAAAATGTTGAGATCGATGACTATTTACAAATATCCTACTGAACGAGTAGTTATTGAGCAGTGTTCTTTTCGGAAAAATAGAACTTACAACAAAGAGAAACATTTTATGGACCTAGTAACTTGAGCTATTATAAGCAAAAGGTGGCAAAAGTCAAAAATGTTATACTGTGATTCACTGCATTTGAGTCGTCTATGTGAAGAAATCTCACGACAAAGATGTATATATTTTATGCATATCAATAACGACATTCATTCTTTACATTAAATAAAAGAATATAGTTTTAATCAGTGATACATGTAAGCAATTTACGAAAGATGGAGACACTAAAATGTCAGCATACGTGCTTTATGTTATCTAACTTCAAGTCCTTTAAGTGTGTGCGTTGAACTGTGGCTAACTTTGCCTTTGGTTCATTAATACTGGATTAAGTAAGTATCAGTAATATACTGAGTCGAAATTTATCGACTATATACACCTTATAAAATTGGCTTTGTGTCTAGTTAAAAGAAGCCAATATATTGAATCATAATATAGTGAATCGATAAGTTCAACGGCATTATTACAGATTAAATAATAATTTCAAACATACAAGAGAAACAAAGAGATAGATTTTTTTTTACAAAAATACTGTGCAGATCTTTAAAACATTGTTTATGGATGCACTTCGAAGCGGATGTCGTCGGTTAATTTCTCTTACATACTGAAAGGAAGAAACCTCTCCTTATTGAGATTTTTTAATGATTCATTAATTTAAGTTTACAAAACAAATATCCACGTAATAATAATTAAGCTTTTAGATTTATTTCTTCCTCCTTCAGGTAGATTTCGAAGAAAAATTCACCGCAAGACATTACACAAATGCTATACATAAACAATGTACATGAGTTAATTACGAACCAAGGAGGAAGCGTCTACACGGTAGCTCAACCAGCAAGAAATAACAAAAAAATCTCACTTAAATTAGAATTTACTGCTTTTGGAATAAATTGGATGCTGTAGTCTTAGATACACTTAAGTCTGAGTATAAGACGGGATGGTCATGACAGGAATACTTTTGATCATCAGTCAACTCAGAGCCGAACAACAGGAGTAATGTACAAAGGAAATTCAATACTAAATAGAGTATCGTTTTTGCGTAATTCTAACGAGTAAACAGAATATATAAAATAAATAAATGAAGGAATTGCGCAAAAAGGACAGAAGCAAGTGTACATAGCACCATGAATGATGCCAAAACAAAACTTGTAAACGCCTACTAATGAATATGCGTATGTTTTCATATCAATAATAGTTGTTTAGGAAAAACTGATGTGTTCAACGAAATAAAGAAAAATATTACCTATAAATATGAATTCAATCTGTACAAAAAAAAATTAATTCAACAGTAGATCAGGTGAAAGAGAAGCACTAACTGTTACATTATTAGTCTTAAATTCACTAAATGTCTGCAACGCCATGATGTCTACTGAAGACTAAAGGGAAATAATTCTCAAAACTGGTGAAATACTTTCTCTCTCTCTTTCTCTTTCTTTCTTTCTTTCTCTCTTTCTTTTTCTCGCTTTGGCATTTCCCAGAGCAATGGGACTGGAGATTGAAAATAGGGGCAGACAAATTGTCATGTTTAATAAAGACAGGTGGGTATTAAACTTGTCAAGCTTGTCCCAAGACCATGAAGTAAAAGATATTATATGGATGCAACCTCTATTCTGTTTTCTGATTAATAAGGAGTGGGTTAGGGGCACAGAAATTTTTGGGGAAGCTTTTTGGAGGGTCTGGTATTAGTTGGAGAACTACTCTCAGGTATGGGTTTTTTTTAAAACAACACTTCAGATTTATGGTAGAGGAGAAATGAAAACATGTAACTTCCACAACTGAAATAAAGTGACTACCAAAAATCAGAACCGATTCATCATCTTTGTGGTTGGTTTGTAAACATAGAAAATCAAGTGGGTTACCTATTTCACTCCCTGTATTGGAAATATGATATCAAACATAAAGATATTCAAGTTGTCAACATCATCATCAACATTATCATTTTAATGTCCACTTTTCCATGCTTGCATGAATTGGACGGAATTTATTGAGGCAGATTTTCTATGGCCGGATACCCTTCCAGTCACCAACCCCCACCTGTTTCCAAGTAAGGTAATAATTCCCCATAGCCAGACATGTTTTTGCAGAGTAATGGAAATGACTGATACTGTTTGTATGACAGTGGGACTCATTTACAGTTCTCACATGAAGTGATGTCAAGGACACACACACACAAATATATATATATATATATAAATATATGACAGGATTCTTTCCTGTTTCTGTCTACCAAATCCACTGACAAGATTTTCATCAGTTTGGAGTCACAGTAAACATTTATCCATGGTGTTATGCAGTAGGGCTAAATCCCAAACAATGTGGTTGAGAAACAAATTTCTCAACCATACACTCATCATCATCATCGTTTAACGTCCGCTTTCCATGCAAGCATGGGTTGGACAATTTGACTGAGGACTGGTGAACCAGATGGCTACACCAGGCTCCAATCTGATTTGGCAGAGTTTCTACAGCTGGATGCCCTTCCTAATGCCAACCACTCCGAGAGTGTAGTGGATGCTTTTACGTGCCACCGGTACGATGCCTATACATATTAAGTGTTTCTAAAGTTATTTGTTTGTAATTCTTGAATCAGAAAAAAAAGCAGTGCACATGCTGTTTTACAGCTCATAACTAAGCCATGACTAATTGTAGTTGATATTCGATTTGAATTTTTTCAGATTGTTGTTGGATGGTAAGCATGAGTGGCTTTGAGAAAAGATAGGAAGAAGATGATATGAAGTATTGAAAGTGACAGGTGGTATCACTGTAGTGCATCAAATAAATGTTGTGACCTTACGCAAATAACTGTTTAGCTTCACTGTTTTGTCATGTGTTATTTCATCTAATAAGGGACTTGTAGTCTATGATCCATGTCTCATCCTCTCTTAGAGTCACAAGCAGCCTTGGTTAAGCTACATCATTTAGTATACTCTCTCTGTCTCCATCCTTCTTCCTCTCCTCTTTAAACACATACATCATCTAAGTTATTTTTGTTGTTTTTTTCTTTACAGATGGCAGTTTATTTGCTTGTATATATTTGCTTCTACAGCCAAAAAAATGTGTGAATACTTTCTGCAACACAAATTATCCTATTGATTTTGTAATACATGAAAATTTGCATATTCAACCTTAAATACTTTCCTATGTAACAACAAGTCGGTTCTTACCTTAACATAAGTTGAAGGTTTCACTCATCTAGCATGTGACTCTCCTATCAAAACTAATCCCTTTGGACCTCATCCATTTCTTATCTACTGGATCGACAGCTTCTTGGTTGCACTATTGCAGCATATGTTGGTGGAGCTCTTTTTGTGCCAGTCTCAGTTAACTTTGGTGTACCTGAGAGCTCAGGTTTGTTCCCTTCTCACTTCTTGCCATCACACTCAGCAATATTCACAATCTTCTTTAACCATGCATCATCCAAATGCAATCTATATATCACATATCAAACCTGCCTTGATTCCATTAATAGGGACCTCAAAAACTTCTTCCAATGAAGATATGCTTATCTTGAATTTTCAATAGCAAAAAACACAAGCACACTGCACAGATGCCTTTCTACTATAGGTACAAAGCTCGAAAATTTGAAGGATGTTGATAGTCTATTACATCGAGCCCATTGCTCAGCTAGTACTTATTTTATCAACTCCAAAAAGATGAAAGGCAATGTCGACCTCAGTGAAATTTGAACTCAAAACATACAGACAAACGAGACAAATACTAAGTATTTTGCCTGGCATGCTAATAATTCTGCCAGCTTGCTACCATAAGCACACTACTCATATTAAGAAAGTGTCATCATATCCTTCAATCTCTTTAACTTGAGCCTTCATATATCTGCACTCGTATATCTGTCAATAGAGTGGGTATATTATCTGAAGTGTACAGTATTATATATCCATTACGGCCAATCTTACCAATCGGTTTCACACTTGGGATTCAATGGAGTGTTAGGTAATAATCCAATCATGTAACCCTGTGCTCATCAGAGGTTGTCATTAGTGAAGAAATATGGTGACTCTAACTTTGATGAGCACAGGGTTATGTAATTGGTGGATTGTTACCTAACACTCTATTGAGTACCAAGTGTGAAACCAATTGGTAAGATCAGCTGTAATGGATATATAATACTGTACACTTTGGCTGATATATATATGTTCCATGCTTCAGCAACTCTGAGCGTGAAAAAATGTTTCTGAAAGTCATGGGAGCTGTGCTGTTTTCGGACTTTCTAGGCATGCCCATGTGTGTTAAACACATGGAGCTCAAAAAGGTGTTCAAAGTGGTTGTTGGCACAATGGTTAATAATTTTGTGGGTGTTTACCAAATCAGTTGCCAGACGTTGGAGCTTCAATGTATCTATGCCCAAGGAAGCAAGATATCCAGAGTATGGTAGATGCCTGATGGAAGGTATTTGCTTGGTTGCATGTCTCTGAACAGTTTCCAGGAGGTCAATGTCCTGAGCCAGGTAGGGGCTCCAGACTGGTGATGCAAATTCCAAGTGTAGCCACACCATAGCCATATACAGCCTTAAATAGATAATTGGAGATCAGCTGACAAAGGTTTTGCTGAGTGATGCCAAGACACCGTTGGCCTTCTTGACAATTTTAGAGATGTGCTTTGTCCAGCACAAATTGCTGACAGCAATGCCCAGGTCACGTTCACAAGAAGACTTCTTGATATTAATGTTGTGGAGAGAGTATGTGGATGCTGGGTTTTTCCTCCCAAAATGGATGGTGGTACACTTGTCCACAGCCAGCTTTAGTTATCAGTCCATGATCCATTGTTGCATTGTGTCCAGGTCTGACTGCAGGAAAGATCTATAGTGTTCAGGATATGTCCTTTTTATCTCAAGGTACAGCTTGATGTCATCTGCAAATTTCAGCACTGTGGCATTCTTTAAGTTGGCATTTATGTCATTAATGTATGCAATAAATAAAAGGGGACTAAGAACAGATCCCTGTAGTACACCAGATGACATCTCACAGGGTAAAGAATGTTACCCTAGAACCGTGACTACCTCTCTTTGGTTGAGAATGAAGGACTCTAACTAGTTAAAAAGATCATCTTTCACACCCATTGCAGAGAGTTTTGCTATAAGTCTTTTGTGTGACACAGAATTAAAAGCTTTAGCAAAGTCAAGGTAAACAACATCCACCCATGAGCCGCCGCCAGTAACCCAGGTGATGTCTTCAAGAAACTTGGTAAGTTGATCACAGCAGCTGGAGTTAGGGATAAATCCAAATTGTGAGGTCCGGATAGGGTTGTGAGAATTCCAGAAGTTCCAGAGTATTTCTCTGACACAGGATTCCATCAGTTTGGCAATGCAACTAGTAGGACCGACTGGATGATAGTTGACAGGCAACGTGCAGTCACCTTCTTTGAACAGAAGAATGACACTGGCAGTTTTCCACTGCTCCAGAGTAGCACCATTGTTAAGACAGAACTGAAAGAAGAGTGAAAGCTGGTGCAGAAGCAGGTACATAACACCATCAAGACCAGGAGAGACATAGTTGCGTTTATTCTTATGGTGACATCACAGCATTACAGGTGTAAATTCCATAGTTATTATGGAATTTGGTATCAGAGGTGGTGGAGATGGTACGTTTTGGTTTTCAATAGTAAAAATGCCTGCATAGCATTCAGCAATGAGTTCTGCACATTCTTTGGGATTGTCAGTAATCTGGCTTGTGTGGGGATTGTGATGAGGACCAACTGGAGATGAGGTCTCTGCTTTGAATGTACATATTTCCAGAATGCCTTACTGCCAGGGTTGGTTGCTATGGGCTGCTCAAATTCAAGCACAGCCTTTTTTGTCACCTGCTTGAGATGGTTGAATGATTTATTACACTTTTTCCTATTTATATCTGATTTATGCAGTTTGTATTCCTGTTTGAAAAAGATGGCTGTTTTGGTAATGCAAATAACTGTTGTGTGTTAGATAACAGTGTTTTGTGAATTGATATCAGAAGGTAACAACTGTAAAACTAAATTAAGGAAGACTTGAAAATAGGAATAAAATCAGATTCGAGAACATTTAGTTGCACTGATAAGAAAACAGTTTTGGGAGACACAGAGAGAAATGTAGTGTTGCTAACCAGTTCAATTAATAGTGGAAGAAGAGGAAGAATGGGAGGAGAATGCAAAGATGATGTGCAAAGGATTAGCATTTCAAAGCTTCATTGGATAATCAAGTACAAAAAAAAAAAAATGCATCTCAGTATGATCCTTCATTAGGCCCCACTTGCTAACTGCTAAAAGTGAACTATAGAAAATTATGTCAGGTTATCAGGAAGTTTGCAACCAATGTACTATTATTATATATTAGTATCAACAAGTCTTTCTTACTGCCAACAACACTAAAGTCACCGATTTCCTTGAACTGTGTGCCACCATTGAAACAAATTAGTAAATGGCATTCATCTTCACTGACGATCATGTACTCGCTTTTCTTTGCATTGGAAAACAGACTGGCCTTGGTTGTAGTGTTCTCAAAGGATGTTAACAAGCTTTGAGCATCACGCAGTTGATGGGCTTTGAAGGGAAGATCAACAGCATAGTCAAGGTCAGAGAAATACAGATTCTACTGATGTCTTGGTCACATAATATTGTAATATAATCAAGTTTATATTTTTAATGGGCAATATTTACATTAATATGTTTGTTTTTTGATAAAATCCGTTCAAAGAGTAAACCAGTAAAACCTACATAAAAGCCAACAGCTTACATGTGCACATGTGTATGTGTGTGTGTGCATGCATGCATGTGTGCATGTGTGCAAGTAAGCACTTAAGAGTGATTAAGAGGGAGAAAGGAGAATGCTCATTACTGACAGCTTAGAGGAAATATTGCTCAAGAAACCAACAATAGAATCAAACCCACAATCTCATGATTGTTAAGTGAGCTTTTTAACCACTTAATCAAGTTACACCCATACTCTCTATATGTATTGTGTGTATGTGCATGTGTGTATTTGTATGTATGTATGTGTATATATATCTATCTATATCTATCTATCTATCTATCTATCTATCTATCTATCTATATATATATATATATATATATATATATATATATATATATATATATAT
>NC_068985.1:18959041-18964920 GCF_001194135.2 Octopus bimaculoides
TATATATATATATATATATATATATATATGTTAAGCTGATCTCAGGAGGACAAATGAATGCAACAAATGATAAGATGCTGTACTGGAGAGGAGCCATCCAATCCATGCAAATACAGAGAAATCAACATAAAATTAGAATGATTACAATGAAGATAATACAATAATGATGTCATTCTGTAATGTAAAAAGCACCCAGTACTGTATTGTGTGTATGTGCATGCACCCAGTACACTCTGTAAAGCGGTTGGCATTATGGAGGGCATCCAGACATTGAAACTGTGCTAAAACTGACAACTGGAGCCTGTGCAGCTCTCTGGCTGGCCAGCTCCTGTCAAACTGATCTTTATTCTTTATTCTAATCAGTTAAGTGGCCTTTCTCTGAATGTAGTTTAAAACGTCTGTATGGCCATCTATATGTAGCTCATCCAGTAGCATCATCCAGGATGTGCAAGCAATATTTTTTTGTACACTTCAACTGAACTTTGTGATCTTTGTGAGCTTGCCGTCTTGGTTGCCAATAATGAGATTTAATCTCTAAAATAGGAATATTTCTTTTGCTGGGGTAGGGAAATGGAGGATTCTTCTGACTGAATAATACAGGGTGTTCCAAAAGTCAATAATGGGTTTCAATTTTTAATAACTTCCTTAACTTTACATAAATGCATGAAATTTTGATACAATGTAAAAGACATAATGGAAATTTATATGCACCAGTCAAATTTTGTAACATCACTACACCACATATGAAAAATGACATTACTTAAATGGCAGCCATTTTCAGCTTTGGACATCCATGCTCTTTCCAAAACTTGCACCATAACACTCTCAAGAGTTTCAGACCCCACTTCTCTGATTTCTCTATTGATGTTCTCCTTCAGTTGCCCCAGGGTCTCCGGTTTGTTGACATAAACCCTCTCTTTTGGGTATCCCCACAAGAAAAACTCCAGGCTAGTCAAGTCTGTAGAATGTGAAGGCCATTCAAAGTAGACCTCACACCTGGTTCCAGCAAGATGGGGCAACTGCTCATACCACAGGAAAAACAATGCAGTTGCTACGGCAGTGCTTTGGAGAGAGAATAATTTCCTGCTACAGCAATGTCAACTGGCCTTCATGTCCTTTACATTGGTATCAAAATTTGTATCACAAATGTTTTACTAATGTAAACAAGACAATTTCATTGATAGTTTTGCCCAAATTTACAGTGATTTCATTTTTTAGTTTTTGTTATTGTTTAAATAAGGAATTTAAATTTTAAACTCATACCATAACTAAATAACTTTAATCAATTCAATTTGTTTCAAATGGTTAAGAGAATTTCTTTTCAAAATTTTACCAAATAAGCTTCATACAATCTAGCATCAAAATTCAAAACAGTATATTATATTCAAAGAACTTTGTAACTGTATGACAATAATTCTTACTTTCATTTGACCTTTGAATTTCACTCTTTAGCATTTAAACTGGCCATATTCAGCCTAAATATTCTACCTGTTTTATGTTCAAACTACCCAGATCTGGTCTCCCTCATCTGCTCTAAAATATTATGCTAAATACAAACAATCACATCATCAAAATCTCAAAACAAAAAGATCATGAGTGATTAATTCAAAACAATGTGAATAAATAAGTATTAAATTTGACAAAGTAATTTGAATGTTAAAAGGGTTAGAGTAAAAATCTAATAATGTTTTTGTTTTTTTCCAAATAATTTCTTGACTATGTTTTCAAATGCTTCAAAGTACAATTTGGATTAATTCACATGTAATATAACAATTTTGCTTAAAAATCCTTTGCAATCCATCCATTTCCCCAAATATACTCATTAATAATCTTTTGTAGCTTGCTGTAGTTTTTTCCTTTCAAAATGTATTAATTTTCTTTCTAATATGTAATATTATGAGTTTAATTGTTTCCAAGTGATACATACATACATACATACATACATACATATATATCTCTTTTACTCTTTTACTCCTTTACTTGTTTCAGTCATTTGACTGTGGCCATGCTGGTGCACTGCCTTTAGTCGAGCAAATCGACCCCAGGACTTTTTCTTTGTAAGCCTAGTACTTATATCAACTAAAATTTGAGGTTCTTCAAATGAAGCCTTTTGAAATATTTGTTCTGCACTGATTTACAGACACTTCCATGCACATTTGCCAATGGAAATGCAGTCTACTGTGTGATTGGCTCACTGGAAACTTGTAACCGGTAACCTATTATTCATCAACTACAATATAAAATTAAATAAATAACTGACTTCTCTTATTATATAGGTCACATGAATTATTAAAAAAAAAATTTATACCTTTTCATTTAAAATGGCATTGTTAAAGGTATTTAGAGTACTGAAATTCTTAAGCTGTTATGAGATGATAGCAATAAATAAGAAAAAAAAAAAAAAATTATTTAGAAGCCAGCAGCTTTACAAGCTTGGTTTTCAAAATCCAATGAAACAGCATAAAAAGATAACGAGAAAACAGGAAATTACTGGTGATAAGGAAGTTTTCTTTGAGCGGAATGGTTTGCTGAAATTATGGTAGTTTAGCATTGCAGATAGGCAATTGTGATTCAGTTTTATCATTTGTGTTTACAAAATTGTTATATAACAGAACAGGTGTAGAAGGAAGGACTTAGCAGTATTATTCACACACTCACACATACTTGATATGTACTTGTTTACATGTTCAGCCTGTCAGCTGTGGCCATGCTGGAGTGCTGCTGTTAGGCAATGGTTACAGTGGATGACTACCTGTATATGTATGTATGTATGTATGTATGTATGTATGTATGTGTGTATGTGTGTATGTCTCTTCTATTTTTTAAAATTATTATAAATCTTCCACTGAGGAAGGAACTAGTTTTCAACAAAGATACAAGGCTCTATCTTTGGGATGTAGTTTACACAGACAAATTCACATTTGGAACTTGAGAAAAGTCTTGCATATTTTTACTGTTCCACTTACAGACTGCACTTGTAATGTACGAATTAGCCGGTCGATTTCTCTTTCTGAAGATCCCAGTTTATTCAGATTCTCCTTTAAGCATTTACTAATAAAACCTAATGCTCCAATTATTATTGGTATGAATATGAATTCATAGTCTGAATATAGAAGCTGGAGGTTTTGAAACAGTTATCCATACATGTCCTCTTTTTCTTTGATTTTCAAACATTGAGCCTCACAGAGGCAATGACAGGAGACCGAGACCTTTGGAGGTATGCTTTGATTGAGAAGACCCGGCAGCTAAAGTGAGATCACAGCCATGGCCGATGCCAGTGTTGCATGTCTGGCCCAATTAAGAGTACCCATGATGTGTTGGGTGATATGATATACTTGAGAAGACCTGTTGAGTCAAGTAAAACCAAAATTGTAGCTGTGAGTGCCCCTGACTGGCTTCCATGCCAGTGGCACATAAAAAGCACTATCTGAACGTGATTGACACCAGGACTGCCTGACTGGTCCCCATGCTGGTAGCATGTAAAAAGCACCATCTGAACATGGCTGATGCCAGTACCCCCTGACTGGCTCCCATGCCAGTGGCACATAAAAAGCACCATCTGAACATGGCTGATGCCAGTACTCCCTGACTGGCTCTTGTGCCAGTGGCATGTAAAAAGCACCATGTGAAAGTGGCTGATGCCAGTACCCCCTGACTGGTGCCCGTGTCAGTGGCACATAAAAAGCACTATCCAAATGTGATTGGTGCCAGGATCACCTGACTGGCTCCTGTACCGGTGGCACATAAAAAGCACCCACTCTTGGAGTGGTTGGTGTTAGGGAGGGCATCCAGCTATAGAAACATTGCCAGATCAGATTGGAGCCTGGTGCAGCCACTGGCTCTCCAGACCTCAGTCAAACCGTCCAGCCCATGCCAGCATGGAAAATGGACGTTAAAAGATGATGATGATTTATATATGCAGGGCAGCTGATCTCATACCTTTGCCCCTCTGTCCCAAACAATAATATCCGGCCTGTTGTCTTTACATTTGACAGAAGTTTTGGTGGAAATATTCCACCAGTATTCCTTAAGTTGGTGTTTATGAATATATTCCATAACAGAGGGATTTTCTAAGTTTATTTCAGGATAGTCTTTTTTGCGGATGACATTGTAAATTGTTTTAGCAGCATCGTGCCACATAAGGAGGCAGTACCGTGATGACATTTTAGGACAGCTGCTGATCACATGCATGGTGTCCTCCACAGAAACATGACTTAACCTACACACGCGGTTGCACCTTGGGATTACAAGAGTGTCACTGTCTCCCTTGTTCACCAGGTACTTTGTGGCAATCTCCTGTTACTGGATTGCAAATGCATAACCTTCGAAATGTAATGTGATGTATTGGTCTCGTGTTCAAGAGAAGCTGAACTTTGAGTCAATTCTAATGTATGTATGTATGCATTTATGCATGCATGCATGCATGCATGTATGTATGTATGTATGTATGTATGTATGTATGTATGTATGATTGCATGCATGTATATATGTGTGCATGCATGTGTACATACATGTGTATGTGTGTATATATATATATATATATATATATATATATATATACACATTATCATCATTATTTAATGTCTGCTTTCCATGCTGGCATGGGTTAGATGTTTTGACTGGAACTGGTAAGTCAGGGAGCTGCACCAGGTTCCAGTCTGATTTGGCATGGTTTCTATGGCTGGATGCCTTTCCTAACACCAATCACTCCAAGAGTGAAATGGGTCCGTTTATGTGCTGCTGGCATGGGTACCATTTACATGACACTGGCAACGGCCACAATTACAAGTCTTCTCAGCATAGCATCACCAAAAGTCTTGGTCACTTATTATCACCTCTGTGAGGCCCAACATTTAAAGATCATGCTTCACCACCTCATACCATGTCTTCTGGGTCTACCTCTTCCACAGGTTCCCTTCATAGTTAGAGATCAGCACTTCTTTACACAGCTGTCCTCGTCTACACGCATCACCTGACCATACTAGTGCAGTTGTCTCTCTTGCACACCACATCTGATGCCTCCTATACCCAACCTTTCTCTCAAGATGCTTACACTCTATCGTACATGCACACTGACATTGCACACCCAGTGAAGCATATATACACACACACACACACACACACACACACACACACACACACACACACACACACACACACACACACACACACACACATATATATATCATCATCACCAACATAATTTTAATGTACATTTTTCCATACTTGCATTTGTTGGATGGAGCTTACAGAGGCAGATTTTCAACAGTTGGATGCCCTTCCAAACATCAATCATTTTACAGTGTGGACTGGATGCACCAGCATGGTCACCAAGTAACTCGCAAGACAAAGATCCTTTGAGAGGGATGGGGCATTGAACGAGGTGGCCTTGTTCCAGGTGATGAGAGGTTAGAGTGTGACAGAGCGATAGAAACAGGTGTCTTGCTGTAGTGGAGATACGTGATTACCCAGTCAGAGGGAGAGAGCAAGAGAAGAGAGAGAGAGAGAGAGAGTGATCAAGAATGAGAAAGAGAGTGAAAGAGGGTGAGAGAGAGATAGTGGTGAAGTGCCAAGGCATACCCTCAAGGTACAAGGATCAGAATATAAATGGGATGATAGAGTATTACCAAGGGTGTATGAGTAGGGAGTAGGGACTTCATATGAATGCAAAGAGTGTGGTGTGGGGATGCAGTGACTGGTGAAATGTGGGCATATAGAGGAGGTGGGTGACAACAGGATAACAATGATACAGAATAGGGCAATGAGGACATGATTGGGGAGCAAGAGATAAGCATAAGCATAGTGCATGAAAAAGAGGAAATGTGAGGAAGAGAAGAGGAGATGTAGTTTGGTTTGCTGGACTACGAATATCAGTAAAG
>NC_068985.1:18964930-18967916 GCF_001194135.2 Octopus bimaculoides
TATATGTGTGTGTGTGTGTGTGTGTGTGTGTGTGTGTGTGTGTGTATATGATCAGCATCATTATTATTGTCATCGTTTTAACAACCTCTTCCCATGCTTATGAGAGTCAGGCAGAATTCATTGAGATAGATTTTTCTACAGTCAAATGTCCTTCCTGTTTCCAACTTGCACCTGCTTCCAAGCAAGGTAATATTTCCCCATGGAGAGACATATATACATTTGAGACTTTCACTAGCGATCCCTCAGGTGTTATTTATCTAATTGGGTCAAACCAATAAGAAAGACCACTTGAATTCTCCTCTATTTCACCAATGTTTTAGATTTGTACCTGTCGGTGCTGAATCACTATTAACTTTCACCCATGGATTGTCTTGGTTTTCTTTCAAATTTATGCACTTTTTATACTATTTTCTGTATAAATATGACTTGATGCCTTGTAACTACCTGTTCATATTTAATTCAATTTTACCCACACTAAGGCAGTGAGTTGGCAGAATCATTAACATGCGACGAGCTGGCAGAAACGTTAGCATGCCAGGTGAAATGCTTAGCGGTATTTCGTCTGCCATTACGTTCTGAGTTCAAATTCTGCCAAGGACGATTTTTCCTTTCATCCTTTCGGGGTCGATAAATTAAGTACCAGTTACCCATTGGGGCTGATGTAATCAACTTAATCCCTTTGTCTGTCCTTCTTTGTCCCCTCTATGTTTAGCCCCTTGTGGGCAACGAAAAAATAAGAATCATTAGCATGCCAGGGAAAATGCTTACAAGCATTTTGTTCCTTTTTATGTTGTGAGTTCAAATTCTGCTGACATTGACTTTGCTTTTCATCATTTCAGGATTGATAAAATAACTGCCAGTTGATCACTGAGGTTGATGTAATTGACTTACCTGTTCCCCAACCCAAATTTCTGGCCTTGTGTCAAAATGTGAAACCATTATGCCTACACTAACTTAACCTGTACATTGCCTACAGTAGTTAACACTTATTTTTATGGACCCTGTATCCCACCACATTGGATTCAATGCACTGGGTCTGGTACAAGCACTTATTGTCTACCTTTTATATTATACGTCATTTTGACATTTTCTTCTCATGTGCCGGTGGCATGTAAAATGCACCAACTGAACGTGGTCGATGCCAGTGCCCCTGACTGGTTCCCGTGCCAGTGGCACATAAAAAGCACTATTCATGTGTGGTTGATACCAGTGCCCCCTGACAGGGCAGGGCTTCTCAAGCATAGCATATCACCTAACACTTAAAGGGTGCTTTTTATGTGCCAGTTACGCGACACTGGCATCGGCCTATGACTATTATCTCACTCAGTATGACGGGTCTTTTTTCCCAACAGTCTTAATCTGTTGTGCATATATGAAATAATAATAATCCTTTCTACTATAGGCACAAGGCCTGAAATTTTGTTGATTACATCAACCCTAGTACTCAACTGGTACTTATTTTATTGACCCTGAAAGGATGAAAGCAAAGTCGACCTCAGTGGAATTTGAACTCATAATGTAGCAATGGGTGAAATACCACTAATGATTCTGCCAACTTGCTGCCTTATATGAGATAATAATAATAAAAACTAATTGTTTGTAATATAGGCACAAGACCTGATTTTCTTTCGGTGACGGGGGTTAGTCGATATCATTGATCCTAGTAATGCCCCTGAATGGGTAAAAAGCAAAACTAACCTTGTCGAATTTGAACTTAGAACATAAAGAGGCAAAAGAAAACCACAAAATACTTTGTCTGATGCTCTAACAAGTCTATAAAATTAATAATAAGTGCCATTTATATTAATATGAAATAAACAGGAGCTACTAATGAAAGAGATCTGATTGACCCAGTTATACATGTACAATAAAAGACTTTGGTACTTACCAATATAAACTATTGTACAAGTAATAGATATATGTAATGATACATATGTATTTTAAATAGACAATATGTCTCTACTAGACTGTAACTGTGTTAATTTCAATACAAAGACTCTAGCCATGTAGGTACTGTAAAGCAATAATATTATATTCCATCTTTTATCTTTATTTGTGTCAGTCATTGGACGTAGCCTTGTTGGGGCATTGCATTGAAGGACCTTTTTGTCGAATAAATTGACCCTTGTACTTACTTTTTAGAGTCTTGATCTTATTTTATTGTTTATTTTTGCTGAACTGCTAAGTTACAGAGATATAAACAGACCAACACCTGGTGATATCACTAGTACCAATGGCACGGAGAAAAGCACTCAGTAAACTCTGTAAAGTGGTTGGCATTAGGAAGAGCATCCAACCATTAAAACCATGCCAATGTTGACACTGGAGCTTGATGTAGCCTTACAATTCTCCAGATTCTGTAAAACTGTCCAACCCATACCAGCATGGAAAATGGATGTTAAATGATGATGATGTTGATGCATATTCCTGAATTGAACCATATTCTGAAGAGTCTGTAGAAATAAATTCTGTCATATAATAAGGCTTATTGTTACCAACAGCAGTACCAGATCAGAAAGTGCTAACTTTATCGAACTTGGCAGCAATAATTATTATCATACACACAGTTCAAAATAAAAAGCTTCGAGCTACACTCTGATACTTATAGTTTGAGAAATCTTTCAAAGTCAAAAGTTAATTTAATACCTATAGAGTTGCTACAAAGATCAGAGTATACAAGAGTTTTAAGTCAAGCTATTAGATGAAGCCAACCAAAAGCCTCTGCTGATCATATAACTTCATATTAATGTCAACAGTGAATACTATACTCCTAAATATATATAAGAAATTTTTATAGGTGCAGGAGTGGCTGTGTGGTAAGTAGCTTGCTTACCAACCACATGGTTCTGGATTCAGTCCCACTGCATGGCACCTTGGGCAAGTGTCTTCTACTATAGCCTCGGGCCGACCAAAGCCTTGTGAGTGGATTTGGTAGATGGAAACTGAAAGAAGCCCGTTGTATATATGTATGTATGTATATATATAT
>NC_068985.1:18968194-19007067 GCF_001194135.2 Octopus bimaculoides
TATATATATATATATATATGCTAGCATGGAAAGCGGACGTTAAACAACGATGATGATGATGATGATGTGTGTACTTGTGTGTCTGTGTGTTTGTCCCTCCACCATCGCTTGACAACCGATGCTGGTGTGTTTACGTCCCCATAACTTAGCATTTCAGCAAAAAGACACCGATAGAATAAGTACTAGGCTTACAAAAAATAAGTCCTGGGGTCGATTTTCTTGACTAAAGGTGGTGCTCCAGCATGGCTGCAGTCAAATGACTGAAACAAGTAAAGAGAGTAATGAGAGTATGCTGTGGAAAAGATGGAGAAAACGAAAAAGTCAATGATGGCCATCAATACTATGAAATTTTTCATTATATACTGTTCTCCTCTCATGGTATTGAGTAAATTTTTTTTGGTCTTAGTGATCTGAGTTATCTTTAGTCTTATTTTGTGTAGGGAGATTCATTATGTCAATATTAACACAAGCACTGGTTTGATTCCACTTCTTTATTATTAGTCAACTGGCTAAATATCCAACTAACTAATCAATTGTTTGTCCAAGACCTTGTTGTGCGCATGTGTGTGTGCTTGCATATGTATGTATGCATGTATGTATTCTTTTGTGTGTGTATTCCTGTGTCTGTGTATGTTTGCTTGTGTATTTGTGTATGTATGCAGGTGTGTGTGTGTACTTCTGCTTCTATGTGTGCTTGTGTGTGTCTGTACATGTAAGTTTGTGTGTGTGTGTATGTGCGCCTGTTGTGTATGCATGCCTACATATGTCTGTGTGCCTGTGCATGTGTATGCATGCCTACATATGCATGTGTGTATGTGCTTATATGTGGTGTGTGTATGTATGGTGTGTATGTGCATGTATGTGTCTGTGTATGTTTATGCCTGTCTGTACTACCTATTTACCTACTTATCTACCTACCTACCTGCCTCCCTACCTACTTTCCTACCTACCTGTTTATTTGCCTATCTCCCCACCTATCTACCTACCTACCTACATAATTAACTAAGTAACTAACAATCTATATAATTAACCTAACCACCAAAAATCTTACATACTTACCTACCTATTTACCTACTTGATTGCCTACTTATGAATGTACCTATGTATGTACGCTGTGTGGGTGGTATCCATGGCAATGAGGTGCATTGGATAACTCAGAGTTTATCAAGAATCTAGTGATGTTAATTTCTTGTGACACACACAAATATAACAGAACAAATGGAAAAAGCATGAAAAAATATTCAGTAGACAAACCAGACCCAATGTTTTAAATATTGGTTTCTAATTTTGGACTAATGTTTTAAATATTGATATATATTTCATTGAATATGAATTTACATGATGTAAGCAAATGCTTTAAAAATTATTTAGAAAATTGAATTTATTTTTCATCATTTGAAATTATCTCATTTCTTAATATCAACAAGAAGTATTTATTTCTTAATGTCACTTGAATATCCTGGTGACTGGCAGTCTAATAATAATAACCTGGTGGCTGGCAGTCTAAGTTGACCAGGCAAGGAATTATCTTGTGATGAATTGACCAATGAGGAACTGACCAGATGTCCTGTTAATATGCCAGTGATCCCATTGATTGGCTGTCAAGTAGAAAGAATTAAGTTTTTCAATACATCTCACTTATTTTTGTAAAGCAAAGCCTCTTCTTAGAAAATGCTGATATTTTATGTTTCCTGTTGCTAGTTAGCATTTCAGTTCTTTTCAGGCTGGACTGCAGACTTTTGGAGCTCATGACCGTTCTTCTATGGTTAGAGCTTTATTTATTTAAAAAAAGTTTTTGTGTGGTCTTTGTCTAAAAGGAGAAGCTGTGCTCATTCCCTTTGCAGGGCCTCCAAGATTGGAGAAATCCACACAGCATTTTTCATGAATAACTGCAAGTTGAAAGCTATAGGAAATACAAGTTTACAGCTGTAGGAAATACAAAAGATAACACGAGGCCTTCTCTAGAATGGAAAATACCAAGTAGTGTTATTTTGTACTGAGGACATTTCTTGAAGCATTTGTGATTCCAAACTAAACCTATTATCTATTCACTCTACCAAAACTTTCAACTACTTTAATATTTTATCCATTAGTGTAAGACCTCTGTAACTGCTCTTTAGTTGCCTTTGTAACAATTTGAGACAACATTGTTATACCAGTCAAGTAACTAACACAGTCCCTACATAATCTTTTTGTTTTTAACATGAATTTACAGCTTCCTCTATATTTATCTCATTGATTATCTTAATAAGCAAGAGGAAGTAACCCTCAATAGCTGTCCTATTATTTTTACTGTCATTCATATCACACATTCGAAACTCATTTTATAATAACTTTTTCGTGATTCTTTCTTTTTATTATGAACAAGAACATGTGCAACAGTATGTACTGGAGCACATTTCTTCCCAGTGCAAACTGGGTTTATAAAATCTTTGCGCCTTGCAATCAGGATTATTTTCTTGCTTCTCATTCTCAAAATAAACTTCCAATTCTATCTCAGCTTCTTTCTTGACTGAATAAACCTAACGTATTGCTCCCCGTTTAGGTTTCTCATCACATCAGAAATCACAGAACAATCTATAAATCTGATACAGAAAGATAAGTTGAATTTTTTCATTAGTAATGTTTGATTTCCAAATGTTTGATGTAATACATATTTAATTAAAAGCTTGCTCAGTGTTGGATAAGTAAAGCCAAATAATACTTAAATATATTCATCGTAAACGTTAATTTATTAACTTCAAAATTTTGTACTTAATCAGATTTTTAGTTCTCTAAGAGTACAATTTCAATAACCAATATCGGAGAAAACGTGTTCCGAATTAAAATTCATCGAGATCAATTCAGCCTTACATCCTCTCTGGGTTGATAAAATAAAGAACTGGTATCGATTCCTTTTAGGTACCCGAGGTGTGAATGGAATTATAATAGAACATTTCTTGGAGAATACTTCTCTAAAACCTAGAAAACTAGAGTTATCTGTTCATGGCGTAGTACTAACTTGGCGAACTCACATCGGGAAAAGTAGTTCTACAAAATATTACCGACAACTCTCAGGTATATTAGCAATTACTTTGACCAGCAGTTTACAAGTGGTGAAATTATTTTATCAATGGAAAGACTTGTTACTTCTGGAATTAAATTAAAGACGCAGTTCGAATGTTTTCCGATTCCAGAAACACATTAGTCATAAAAGCTGACATCATGGCGGAAGAAACTGCTTGAAACACTCCAAATCTACCGCATCTTGTTTTAAAATTGAAGTTGTCATTTCCTTGACTTCTAATATATTCTCCCGGATTAACTTATATATGCTATTTATCACAATATCTGCAATGAAAGGCTGACTTTATATGTCGGAAAATTTTACTGAAATTCATGTCAGTCGGTGCCCTAAAAGCACAAGATTAGCTGGAAGCTTGTTATCACAAGCGAGTTTTTAAATTTCCCTATCTCCATATGGCAAATTGGTTAAATTGAAACTTAAAGATTACTGTATTTGTTACATGTATCCTACTGTTGGACAGAACTCACGAGAAAGTGGTTGAGTTATCTTCAATGAATGCCTACTTCAACAAAATATGTAGTCTCTCTGTGGCGAAGGATTTGGAGTTCAAAATCTCGACCTTGGATTTCAGCTCTTTGTTGAGGCAAGTTTTAACATTTTTCTATTCACAATATAAATTTAATTCAAATACATTAAACTTGTTCTTCTTTAATCATAACTATTCATTCTCATGCGTGCATGAATACATTTCTTTCCTTCTAACACTAACCTTACGTTCACCAAGTGGTCTGTGGCGACTGCTTTGAAACGAATATCTTCCCTACCACTAAGCTTTATGTGTCCCCGAATACTGTAATCTGGACCCCTTTTCAATGTCGAGACTTTATTTTCCCAAACTGACATTACTCCTTTCCTCTTCCTATCATTGTCATTTATAGAAATGTTCGTACATACTTTTTCTACTTAAAATTTATTTATTCGTAACTGACTAATGTTTAAAGCATGCATGAAAAAGCTATTAAAAACACTATTCAGAATGAAACATTACACACACGCATATATATATATATATATATATATACACACACACTATTATTATACTAATGCTATTATTACATTTTTACATGGCGTCAAAAGTTGAATAAATCAAATAATGATTTTCGTATGAGGAACGTGAAAAACCTCTTTCTGTGGACTTCCCAAACTGGGATTCGATTGCTAATTATGTCTTATGAGAATATAAATTCACCCGGAAAAAGTTTTTCCCTTCTATTTATTTCAGTTGTTGTTAGTGGTGTTGTCAATATTTGTTTGTTTGTTTGTAGTGTCTAATTTCCATTGTACCTACCAATATCACTTTCGGTATCATCCTTGTCACCTTAATTTATATCTTCTTTGATATTCGATATCTTTATTTCAATCTCCAGATTCAGTGATTTACTTTTAAATAAAGTAGTACACACGTGTATGCGGCATCATACACACATACTTACATTTTATACACATACACACATTGACAGATGTAGGTAGATGTATGGTGTGTGTATATTACGTTTACTTGTGAATATCTGTCACCCTGCTATTTTCGGGTAGTCTTATTTCCACTGTTGTGTGACATGTACCCCTCGCCTTACTTTTGTAATCTCCTTAAAAACCAAGACGATCAGACCTCATTGTAGATTAGATAAGCAACTTTTATTGTTCTTCTAATATAATTTGTTGTCAAAAGTTCATATATTTTGTGTACACGTACATTATTATCTCTAGGTAACTAGTATGACTTTTTTCTTATCTCCTAC
Source organism: Octopus bimaculoides (assembly GCF_001194135.2). Taxonomy (NCBI): domain Eukaryota; kingdom Metazoa; phylum Mollusca; class Cephalopoda; order Octopoda; family Octopodidae; genus Octopus; species Octopus bimaculoides. The sequence goes on from NC_068985.1 coordinate 18,973,001, forward strand.
TATGTGTAGTGAGTGTGTTGTCGATTAGTTACTCCTGTTGTGAAAATGGAACAAAGATTATTTCAAAGATTCCACTATTCTTCAAAATGTCATCACAACTTCAATCGTTTACTCGTCTTCAGTTAGTGTGATCAACACATTTCACTTGCATGTAGTTTGGAATTTGGCAAATAATTTATTGATATTTAGTAACAAAGGCCTAAGAGTTGTTGCATTTGTTCACTTACTCCCCTCCGCTCCCTATTGGTTTCCTAAATTTCTAGTGTTTTGTCCCCCCTTTTAAATTCCTGCTGATAAATGTTAATGTCATTCTCATGAATGTAAAGTTTTTCTTTTTCTTTTTATTGTTTTTTTTCTCTCTCACTACCATTTCCTCTAGCAATAACATTTTAGCTTTTGCTTATCTCTATCTAAATGTGAACTCAGCACATCTTGTAGTTGTAATACTACCGAGAGTAAGAACTGTCGTTTTCTAGGGTGGGGCTTCACGATCGGAAGACTAGAATTAAAAACAGGTTTTTTTTTTTTTCGGTTAGTGTGTTGGCAATCAATTCTGTAGAATGTTTAAAAGACAATATTTGAAAACTAAAGTCTTGATACTAGTGTGAATTTTTAGAAATTAATAATGAATATAATCGTTGTAAAGCGACTGAGTGGAGACATGGGTATTTTGTGGTGGACACTTGATGGAATATTAGCGATTATTAGGCGACAAGAATGGTGACGAGGAAAACTACACCCCCTTATTTTGTTGTCACTCGTTCACGACTATGTCTATTGTAGACATTTAGTTACGATTCTACCATTAAAAATATTACGTTGTTGTAATTTTATTGAAAAAGCATGAGGAATAATTTCATGACTATCCACTTTCTAGAACATGGGACCGAAAAGTGTAATAGTCTCTGGTGCGGAAGTTTAAAAAAAAATGTGATACACCATTTCAAGAGAACGTAGAAGGGTGTCTTTGGATTTCGGTAGTATCGGAGTTACTTCATTCTTTTCTATCAATTAAAATTCGTTTAAGAAAAAGGCTTTATTATTCAGAAATAAGTTTAGTATCTAAGGACATCTTATTTAACAGTCCTACTCTCTCTTCAGCCGGTTGCGATAAGAAGTAGAAGACACTGAAGTTCTCACGACTACAATAATATTTGTTCAACACCATCAACCATCTTCATAAAAAACTATCATTTTTCTCTGATTGTTTTTTTAATTATAAATCCAGCGCACATTTATGAAGATATATTTACTTTAGAATATCTTCTAGAGTTTCAATTATATAAAAATAAAGGCAACTTCATAGCTTTCTAGTTAAAGATCCTTTAACAAATTTTAAAAAAAAATGTTTCGAAGGGTGCTATTCCCTCTTGTAGCTCAACTCAGGGAAGTTAATTCTTGTTCTGATTATCTCTCATTAATATAAATATTTCAAATCGGGTGGGTGTAGGGTAAAAACCACTAGATTTACAGGAAGCTAATGGAGGTTTTGAAGAAATGCAAGAGTAGCTTATGATCCTGAAATGCAAGAGTAGCTTATGATCCTGAAATGCAAGGATCGAATAGTTAGATTTGCTTTTGTTACGAGTGTTGTCATTTCTTTTAATGAATAATAATAATAACGCGGATGACAATAATGGGCTCAAATTTAGGCACAAGGCCAGTAGTTTTGAGGGGAGTGGGTTAGTCGATGCCATTGATTCCAGTACTTGACCGGTAGGTTATCGACCTCGAAAGAATGAAAGGTAAAATGATCTAGGTGTAATTTGAACTGAGAATGTGACAAGCCGGAAGAAACACCTTTAGGTTTCCAGTTTCTTAATCATTATTCTATCAACAAAGTTTCTACAAATCATTTGATTTAGGGAAGAATCTTTTGGTCCTTAATTTTTAAAGGTGTACAGAATGTTGGTCTAAGTTGTGGATCTTGAGTAAGCTCTTTAGAGACGTTTTCTTCGAGTAAAACCATTTTACGTTTCGCAGTTTCTGTAACCACACAGTTAAAAAGACAATATATTTTATATTTCTTAAAAATAGAAATATAATTTTGTAAGTAGGCCTGTCGTTGATAAATGAGGACTGTCAGCTTAAAACTTTAACTAGTGAAGCTTTTTTCATAGTTCGATATCATACTAGAATATAAAGATAACGTCTTCAAATGTTTAAAAAAAAAATACACATCAGATGCGCAAGAAAAAAGACATTCAATTTTATCGTAATGAAGTAGTGTCCGTGCACTATTTAATAGAGATGAAAATGGAATTCAACAAGTTTTACTGATTAAACAAATCAAAGGCTTGCTTTTGTGTGATTTGGACTGGTATGAATGTATTAATATTCATACAGCAATGTTCATTTAATACTCATTCCAAAAGGATTAAATGAAGGATTGTAGATTTTGTTTGATGACGATCAATGTAGAAGTGATATTAGTTCAGACGCAAACAAGCGTATTTAATGAAATATTTTGTTTGAGATCTAGGTTCAGAAGAGAGAACAGCACCAGTAAGAGAAGGAGCCAAAAGAAAGACATTGGTAAGCCAAGTCGATGTGATTGTTGGCAAAAAATTTTATTTATCAGATTCCTTTCTTCTGGAATTTATTCGAAATGTTGCTGACTGTGGCTTTAGTATTTTTTTTTTTATAGGAGGATGAATTAAAATCTTTATATTAAGTAAGCAACTGTTAAGGTACAAAGTAATTTTTTTCTTGAGGCAACATGACTTTATTGAGGAATGGCATAGCTAAGAAATCTTATTAAAGCTGATTAATCAGCATCTGTAGCATGACAACTGAAAGTTACAAGAAGTAAGGGTACTATATAAGTTTGTTTGCCCCCATTAATTTGAGTAATGGTTATGTGGTTCTTGTTGTTTTTGAAAGGAAGTTGTTAGGAAACTGCATAAAGTGATATGGAAAGGATACTGAAGATCTGACTAGGTAGATATGGTGATAAGGTGAAATAATTATAGATGATAGGAGGAAGATAATTGCTGGAGAGGAGGTGAAGAGTGGAAGTTATGAAAGTTAATGTAGTGGAGATTGAAGTGGGAACCATAACAACATATGAGGAAGCTGTTATGTCAGATGACCAGTTTAACACTCGCCTCTCTGTCTGTCTCTCTATTTACACACACACACACACACTAACAGGCACTCTTTCTCTCTTGGGTGAAACTCAGAGTAGTAAGAGATTAACTTGACCAAAATTAAAATATAATCTTTGATACGAAGTACTTTTTCTTCTGACAGTCAGCACTAAGCATATATATATATATATATATATGTCTCTTAAAAGATAGAGCTCAAAATCAATGCATTGAAGATACTTTATTGCAGCAACAATTATAATAGCAGAAACAACCACAATAAGCCAAACCTATGCACATTACAATAGAGTATCCAGGGTTAGGGTTATAATTGTCTCTGCAATAAAGTATCTTCAATGCATCGATTTTGAGCTCTATCTTTTAAGAGACATATATATATATATATATATACACAAAAACTCACCTGTGGGGTTTTGCTAAGACTGTTAACAGATACTATATATTTTGTAAAATTTTGTTTTATAAAAGTATATATTTAATATATATATATATAGATATATATATATATATATATATATATATATAAGAACAAAGAAGTGACACCAGAAAAAATAAGGGTTATGTAATGAACTTCATTAGCTTATATATATATAGTAGTTGATGGTAGAATTGTTAGTGTTGCAGTATTTGTTTCAGCTCATTACATTCTGTTTAAATCTCAGTAAGGCCAATTTTGTCTTTTGTCCTTCCAAGCTCAATAAAAAAAGTATTGGTACCAGTCATGCCAGTCAAGTACTGGCAGTGATTTAATAGAAAATATATCTGGAGCTAGAGTCTCTCAGACAGTTCAATGTTGGTCTGCCTTCAGTGACACTAATGCCAAACTGTATTGGCTCTTTACCTTCTCTTTGACAACATCATAGGCATGGAACAGGAATACATACTGGTCTTCTATATGATCTTGCTCAGTCTTGCTACCCTGGAAAGATATTCTACTGCTCTGTGAACACAGTATGGATATGGAGTTCACTTTGTTACCACATGGTCTTGAGTAATATCTCACTGCATGACATTTTGGGCAAGTGTGTTCTACTGTAGTCTCAGGCCGACTAATACCTTGTAGTGATTTTGATTGACAGAAGCTGTTTGGAAGCTTGTTGCATGTGTGTGTATGCATGTATTTCATAATTTAATGTCCATCTTTCATACTGACATCAGTTAGATGGTTTGACAGGATTCGATAAGTTGGAAGACTGCTTCAGGGCTTGAAGTCTACTTTGGTATGTTTCTATAACAGGATGCTCTTTCTAATGCCAACCACATTACAGTGTACTGGGAGAAAGACAAAGAAGAAGAGTGGCATTGTTGTAGAAAAGGAGATGGCTTTATGTCAAGCATTAAGAGGCAAGAATATGATAGAGGGACAAGCACCGGTGTTATATAGAGGAAATATTTTGTTACTCTGTATTATATAAGGGTAGGTGAAAGTACTGGAAAGATCTATGTATATGCATCTGTGTGTAGGTTTATATTCTGTGTCCAGGTTTATATTCTGTGTCCTTGCATGAAAAGTGTTGAGTAAAAGGTGCTGATGTTTGTTGACACTCACTGCTAAGAAATTGTCTAATAGCTCAGTAACTTCAAAGGCAAGAGGATTTTAAAAAAGTAAATTCATGACTTGAAATACAGGTAAGGATTAGTGACAGAAAGGGCATCTAGCTTTAAAATACTACTTCAGTATGCATTCATCCAACTTCAGCTGGCATGGAAAAATGGCATGAAAGAAACAAATCACACATACAGACACACATACACATTTCCACTTATTTTTTATATCTCTAGTCACTGAAGTTCTTATACTTGCATATTTTTGTTCTTATATGGTTATAAAATTTGTCTGAATTCAGTTTCCTTCTTCAATTCACATTTGATATCTATTAAATATTTATCCTAGTCCTATCTGATAAGTGTCTCTGTCTCTTTCCGTGTCATTTTCGATTGTATAGGAGGTACAACATTGTTTTTAATATTACTTTATATAGTCCTGCTTATGTATATCCGAAGAGGAAATTCCTTTCATGAATAGCTTCTTTTTCTCTTAAAATTTAGTTATTGCATGCTTACTGACATCATTAAGAGCCACTTAACAATTTCTGCCACCAATGTAATCCACACATTGTCAAACGGAAAAGACATGAACTCTGTCAGCTGAGTAATAATAATAATAATACAAGAAAAAAAAAATATATACAAGCAGAGTGGACTCTTTAACCCTGTTGCTGACATATCCAGTGTTCAAGATAGGTTGGTCATTCAGTCTTAAAATCGCAATGAAAGACACTGAGACCAGTCCTACTTCTATCAGCAGGGCTAAAGTGGATATGATATGAATATGGCACTTGGAGCACTGATCATAGTATTTTATATCTAAACGAGCATTTCTCTTTTTATAACAATAGTTGTGTGACAATATTTTCATTTAACGGTGGTTGTTTTAGATTTGAAATAGTAAGAGGTAATTTCAATTTTAATGAAATAAAGTTAGCAAGCTATTCACTCATGTGTTCAAAGACTGTTTTCCTTTTATACTTTAGCCCTTTAGCATTTAAACTAGCCATATTTGGCCTAAATATGTTACCTGTTTTATGTTCTAACTGACCTGATCCAGCCTCTCACATCTACCCTACAATGACATTCTGAAAATGAACAGTCACATCATCGAAATTTTGAAGCCACAATATGATGTATGATTAACTATAAAAAATGTGAATAAGTAAACATCACATTTGACAGAGCAGCCTGAATGCTGAAGCGTTATATGTTAGGAATGATATCCAACTATAGAAGCCATGTAAAGCAGACATTGGAGCTTGGACACAGTCCTCTGACCTGCTGGATCCTGTCAAACTGTTCAACCCATGTCAATATGGAATATGTATGTTAAATGATGATAACCCCAGTAGAGTTATTTCAATGTGAGCTTTTAAAATATATTCATCATCATTTAATGTCCATCTTTCATGCTGGCATGGGTTGGGCAGTTTGACAGGAGCTGGTAAGCCAGTTCCACTGTCTGTTTTGGCATGATCTTTATGGCTGGATGCCCTTCCTAACACCAACCACTTTACAGAGTGGGCTGGGTGCTTTTTATGTAGCACCAGCATTGGAGAGGTCTGCTTTGGCACGATTTTTATGGCTGGATACCCTTCCTAACATCAGCCACTTTACAAAGTGCTTCTTATGTGGCACCAGCACCAATGAAGTCTTCCAAATACCAACCACTTTACAAAGTAAATATATCATAATCACTGTGAATGTTTACTTCTTCCTTTTTTTTTTAAATTGAAATGCTTTTTATTTATAATTTCTGCAGTTTGTAGGTTAGTTTCATTTCTGAAGAAATTTAAACAATATACATACATCTTTATAATGATTTGAGACCATCAACATTTGCACATTATTTTATTGCAGACTTTGTAATTTTATTCTTTAGTCATTCCCTCTGTTAGCGAGTTCTTATAGAGTTCTTTCAGAAATTACCATTACCATATTATAAGCTTGCTTTAGCTTACTTCCACTTAGTTATTACTAATCCAGTTTGTTCATTTGGTTCTCACTATCTTTTTTTGCCACACATTCATATCATTATCATTTCCTTGCAATTGTTATCTTCCATCTCAACTTATTTTCTGAGATTCATGGTAAATTGAGCTTATCATTTTCTTCTTTCCAGATGTTTCAGTGACTAACAGGTTAGACAACTGACTATTGATCCAAAGGTCATAATTTCAATCCCTTCAACAAGCTTGTCAGTGTAGCCTCAAATTAGATATGGTGTTTCAGTGAATGTAGTATAAAATATAACTATTAGTTTTATAGTCTTATAGATGGTGGATATTGAGCAAAGCATTTCTCTAATACTGAATTATAATTCCAGCTACAATGCAAAATCTAAGAATAGTAAATAATTTATCATCAAATGTAGGAAACTTACTGTATTTGATGGAATGAAGGACTCATAGACATATTAGCTGTCCCCCAATTTCAGTAGCACATATTCATAAAAACACTTTTTGTGCATTCAGGATATAGGAGCCTGAGTTATAATTTTTTTTTAAGTGTATGAAATTGAGTAAATTTATTCAGAAAACAACTAATTTAAGCATAACCTGTTGCAACTGTTCATTTTCAAAGAATCTGTTCTCACTGTGGGTCTGAAATTCAATATTTTTCCAGAATGGAATAGTTATCTTGGTTATTGCAGCATATTTTCTAATCCCTGGACTTTTTTTTTTTTTCGTGTGGTTAGTCCACATTACTCCTATTAGAATCCATTTTTGCCAGCAAGAAATGAATTTATTTGGTAGTATAGAAACAAAGAAGTAGCTCAAAATACCTTTCGAAGCACTTGGATCTACTGTTTGGTTGTTGGAAGTGTTCGCAGGAAGTCATCAAGATTCATGGGAAAGTGGTGTGGAAAACATACTCAGTGAGGTAGATTTTTGTATGCCACTTTGTTCAATTTGTGCAGAGTCATATGTAAAACATGTGCTTGGGTGTTGTCATGGAGAAGATTTGGTCCTTTTTGAGTGATCAACACCACATGTGAACATTGCTGTTCTTCATACATTTTGTCAGTTTCCCAGTCATACTGCCCTGTTGTGATGCTTTTGCCAGGATTCCAGAAAAAGTAGTGGATGATTGCACTTGCCAATCACCAAACAGTGACCAAAACCTTCTTTTGACACAGCTTCAGCTTGGGAAGTGTTTTGGCACTTCATCTTGGTCCAACCACTGTGTAGATTACAGTCGACCATTGTACAGAATTCATTTTTTTTTTTTTTTATCATAGTTTGCATTGGAATCAAGAAATCATTTGTTCTAGCTGCACAAAATAAGTAGACTTCATAATGGCAATTTTCTTTTTAATTTAAAAACAAATTTTGTTCAGATTGTGTGGCTTGCATTTGTTGAACTTTTTTTTTTTTCGCAATATTGTACAGATGTTGAATTGTCTGCAACCTCTTGAGATGTTTTACTTGATTCTGCTTCAATAAAGACACTGAGTTGGGCATCATTCATAGAAGACCATTTGCAGCCTTTCTCGTCTCCAAAGCTCTCATTGCCATTATGAACTTTTTGGAACCAATGTTGAGCTGTTCATTGTAAGTCTTAATAATTCTCTGACCAAATGATTCATTGGTACTGCAAGTAGATTCTGTTGCATTGCATTCCATTTAAATTCATACAATAAAATCACGTGTATCTGTTTTTTTTTTCCTCTCAATTGACAGCCTAAACAAGAAAAAATTATCTAGAACAATTATCGATAACAAAACAATTAGATAAATCAGACCCAAATCGGCACTTCAAAATTGTATGTTACAGAGAAAGAGTTAAACTCAAGTTTATTTAAAAATAAGACATCATACTTTAAATCAACAAAAACCACAATTATTTTTGTACTAACCTAATAGCTAAGGATGTAATGCAGGTGTTAATTATTAACGGTCAAGTTGTCTTTTATTACTAGCAAAACTCATACCTTTGAACTAATCAACATAAGTAAACTAACAAATAATTTGCTTCAAATAGTTATTTGTTGGGAACAGAAGTGTAATCAGTTTTGTAGATTTTGTTGTACTTATATTCTAAATTTTCTTTCACTTGATTTGACTTCCTTGCATAAATCTGCTCCTGTGCATTTAGTCACATTTATTTCTACTTTTTCAGTTTTAATACATTTACTCAATGTGATTTTGCATTCTGTTGCTATCTTTTTTTTTTTTAATCATTTCTACAAGTTCTTTGAAATAGCTGATTTGTATTGTTTCAATTTTTTTCAAAATATCTCATTTCTTTTAAAAAATAGTTTATGGAACAAAGAGATGAATACACTAGTACTTAAATTTAATCTTTCTTGGTATATCTTTATGGATTCTTTCTTTTATGCTTTTAATTGTTTGTCATTTGACTGCAGCCATACTGGAGCACTGTCTTTAGTTGAACAAATTGACCCTAAGACTTATTCTTTGTAAGCTTAATACTTATTCTATCAGTCTCTTTTGCTGAACTACTAAGTGACAGGGATGTAAACATTCCAACATTGGTTGTTAAGCGATGATGGGTGGGGACAAACATAGACACAGACATATATATATCTATACAACGGGCTTCTTTCAGTTGCTGTCTACCAAATTCACTCACAAGGCTTTGGTTGGCCTGAGGCTATAGTAGAAGACACTTGCCCAAGGTGCCATGCAGTGGGACTGAACCTGGAACCATGCGGTTGGTAAGCAAGCTACTTACCACACAGCCACTCCTATGAATTAAATCTTAAAAAATAAGTTTGTCAGAGATGATGGATTAACTAAGCCATGTGAAAGTGGCTTTGAGCTGTTGAACTATTTTTTAAGTGTAAAATATTCTACTTTTCAAAATGCATATCACCACAAAGGTGTTTAGCCCTTTAACATTTAAATTGTCCATATGTAGCCCAAATATTCTACCTGTTTTATGTTTAAACTGGCCAAATCCAGCCTCTCACACCTATCCTACAATGTCATTCTAAAAATAAACAATCACTTCATTGAAATCTTGAAGCTACAAGATAACGCACTATTAATTGAGAACAATGCTTATATATTCACATTCATCATCATCAAGCGGATGTTAAATGATGATGATGATGAATGTGAATATATAAGCATTATATTTGACAGAGTAATCTGAATGCTAATGGGTTAAATACTCTAAAACCAGATCAGTGTTGAAATGAATAGTGTCAGAGATAATCGACAAATATATTGATAATAAAAAAAAAAGCAAAGAGTTGTTTGAAACTAAAAAATAAAATGATTGAGGTTGGTGGTCAGTTTTTTGTTTTTTCATGCTTCATCACCTGGTTGCTATACATGAATATCAGGAAACCTGCTGAGTATGATACTCAACTAATACAATAATCAGTTATGCAATAGACTGGAAAGGCAAATGTAGTTAGCTGGAACTAGCAGTAAGCTGATGTTTGCAGGGAAAATATTGGCGAAGGGAGAGTTTCAAGGGCTTCAGGAGATAAAGAATTGAATAAAATGCATAGTGTGGACTTTGAAACTCAGTAGGAATGACGAAAAGAGGAGAGGTAGTGAGAGTAGACATAGCTTACTAGTTTGGAAGAGAAGCTCTTGAAATTATGATGAAAGCGATAGAAAGGAAACAGCTTATTGTGTGTTAGTTGTTATAAGATTATCAAACAACCAGAAAGCCTCATTTAGGTTATTGTTTAGAATGTTTATCTGTTGCAGCTGTATTGTAGCAGGTATGTGAGCAATTCTTAATAAATACTCAGCAGCTAATCAAAGCTGAAGCTTTTTTCTGTCCTGAAAAGTGGCGAAATAGTAATAATAATAATGGAACAGTGGACAAGGGAAGAGAGGGAGGGAGAGAGAGAAAGGATGGATGAAAAGGAGATAGTGAGATGAGATGTAGTTGGGAAGGTTGTAAGAATGTGGGGCAGATGTATTGAATGGAAGAGGAGAGGTAATTTGGTGACTCAGGAGGGTGGTCAATGTAAAATGCAGGTGGAGAGGACAGTATTAAGAATGAAAAATGGATAAGAGGTTAAGTGGTTCTGGGTAGTAAGATGGGTAAATAATGTCAGGGAAAGGCTGAAGTATGTAATTTTGCTTACATTAAATTACAACAGAATAGTGCAGTTAGAGAGATGATAGGTGGTGAGAATGTCTTGAGGAGGAAATTGGACAGGCAGAGGGCAGTTGTATGTGTCTGTATATACACACATTGTACTTCTAGAATTTCAGTTTCACTGAGGTGGGCAAGTCTTCTCAAGAACTGCATATTGTCAGTCATCTCAGTCTATTGTCATCTCTTCCATTTGGTTCATAGTCTAGAGATTAGTTTATGGAGAGCAAAATACCTTGGTTAAGCAATGGTAAGATAATCTTATTGAGGAAGAAACTTTGTGGTACAATAAAGGTCATGTTTGAAGGTAAGAAAAATGTCGAGTTTTTCGAGAGTCTTTGAGTTGGCGAACTGTGTCATTGATAACAAATCAGTTTAAGGAAGGGAGAAGAATTCCAGTCAAAGTGATTGGTAGTTTTTGTTACTAATGTTCAGGTCGAAAGCTGGGTAGCTGTTACAGTGTATGGTATTGTAAATGAAGGCAGTGGCCTTTAGAAAGGAAGTGAAGTATATTTAAAATTTATTCTGCATAAGCAATGCGATTGACCAGTATGATTGATTTGTTGAGAAACATGATAAGATTTAGAAGTTTAAAGTGGAAATAGACATTTGAATGAGTAGTAAGAAAATAAGTGTATTGTCTACAAATACTATTTTTCCTAATTCTGCTTAAAAAACTCTTCAGATAAACTTTGGAAAGTAAACATAATAATCAAATGTGTTCATTTTATATATTGAATGTAAACATGGATGTTGCATAGATACAATATACAGAAATAAAAGCAAATGCTCACTTTTTCTGGTTTTGTTTTGTTTATATTCTATCTATGTAATGTTTATGTTTTACGGTCAATATATAGAAATCTATTGTCTGAACAATCCTAGATTATTAATCAATAAATTCAAACAGTTTTCTTAGGAGCTAAAATTACAAACACACTGTTGTTAAATCCTTGAAAGGAAAGCAAATTATATTAGCTAAGTTAGTTGTAGATTTGATTTGGATTTTGAAAAGAATAAAAAAATATTCCCATTGTAAAATATCTCCCTCTTAAAATTATATGTATGTCTTTGAATGTGTAAACTTGTAAAATTTATGGTAGTATATGAACTTGTCTTTTTGTACTAAGTATGCATATATTTGTGGTTAAAAATCATATCATGGCTATCTCGTATGCTTGACTGGGTTCTTCATATTGGAAATTTCCTGTTTGCCTGATAAGCCAGATTTTAAGCTTCATAATCCTGTATTAGTTTCAACCATTTCAGCAGAAGTTCTACAATTTATTTCATTGACATATACTTATTTATCTTCATACTTCCACCAAATCAAATTATATTAGTGTATATTTGTAATTTTGTTGGAATCTAAGATGTTAAGTTTTGGAATTTCCTTATTTTTGGAATGAAGAGGTCATAATTGTTGTGTAGACCCAGGTCCACTCTGATTGAGCAGATTTATGATCAAAGGCGTTCTAGCTGTGACCAAATTTTTCCCTTATGCAGGTAACCCTAAACCACATTTTCCAACATGTCCTTTTCTAACCCTGTAATCTCTGATTTGAAGGATATTTGGCTGCTGTCTCTAGCTGCTCAAAAGTCCACATAGAAACTATATTGTTGGTTTGTTGTGTATTGTACTTGATGTTCCTATATAGCTATTTCTTCAGTATGTTTTGTTTCTTTTCCTTTGTAGAGTGTTTTCCGGATGCTTCTACAATTATTTTGTGGAATTGTATGTTGATGATTATGTTGTTGTTCTGTGAACTGATTTGGCTCTGATTCTTTTAACTTTTTTTAAGTACTTTCTGGTTGTTTTCTACAAAGGTGTTACCTTCAAACATTTTTTCACGCTTGGTGTCAAGTTTTTTTTCTTTGTGTCAGATTTATAATTGTTTGACCAGCATTCTCTCTTTAAACATTGTTTCTGTTTTCTTTGCTGGATTATTGTTTTCAGATTTAAATTCTTCAGTGCTTTTCTCTTTTTAAGATGGCACGGAGTAGTCAGAGAGAATTTGGCTGCTGATTGACTGACTATATAGAGGCTCTGTAGGGCCTGGGGAAATGATTGAACTTACTAGCAGTTTCAATCACTGACTCCACAAGCCACAATGAGAGCTTCTGCATGGTTACTTGGCTTGCTAGAAGTAATAATCAAATCTTTTTCATGTTATAAATCTTGAAGAGGAAGGATATTGGAGAATGTAGCAGTAGATACCTTGTCTGTGAAAAGATAGGATGGTTACGAGCAGAAGATTTTTGATCATAAATCTACTTCATTAGAGTTTGCTTTGGTCAATACAGTAACCACTAATGCTGCTAACACTGCCAAACCTCAGAAATATTGACCAAATTATAACAGTTCTAAAGTCTGACACAAACCCACATGAAATAATATCATACATATCCACCAACCTTCCTTGTGCATCCTCAATCACCAGCTTACTGAATTCTTATTTCTCTTTCCAATCCACTGCATAAATTCAGTTTAGCACCATAGTGCTGACAATCCTCATGCAAAGAATTTATAGCAATGTCAGTTGCAACAAAATACTTAGCCTTGATTGAAAATCAAGTTACATTTTCTCATCACAGTTTCACAACTTTTCTGGTCATGCATCAATCATCTAGAAATGTTGGCTTGAAAAGAACAGAGTTAAAGTAGCACCTACCATCTACCATACCAGCTCCATCAGAGACCATCAAATACAACCATCCTCATATTAATAGCATAAATTTCTCATATACACACAACCAGTGGTGACTCCAGCACTTGGGCTGTTTGGGCTTAGCCTAAGTATAAATTTAGTAAAGTGAGTGTGTATTTATAAATTTAGTAAAGCAAGCTGATTTAATTTCTGCTAACACTGATTTCAAGTACGTAAATGCAGCTAATAACTCCTTTTATTGAGCCTGGTCGCAGTTCATTTATTTTCATTCAGCATCTGGTGGTCATCTTAGAGGTGCCCTGTGTCAAAAAGTATTGTTTGTAGCAGACATCCTCTTGACATTGTTCACACACGTCTGACTTGGGCTCAGAAGTTACAGCCCAAGTTGTTATCTATAATCGTAAAAATTAAAAGTAATTCAGATTCAATGTTTTCTTGAAACAATAAATTTCTATAGAGATTAGGATTTAAATTCCAATCTACGAAAAGTTTCCGTTCTCCAATATGCTTACAGGAACGAAAAATTATCCAGCAACTCGGGCTAATATGAATGAGGCTAGTAGGTGTAAATAAACTAACTGGCATCTCCTGTCAAGAGTGCAGGTGACAGTCAGATTGGTGATGTTTGTTGTGCATTCCGCTGTGGTTATTCTGTTATTCTGTGCTGTTATTCTGTGCGTCTGTGTGCAAAGATCAGTTCTGTTTTGCAGGGTTGCTTTATTTTAACCCTTAACTTAGAAATGGAGAAAGACGTAGTGCTAGATATAAAAAATATAAGCCATTTGGGGATAGAAATAAAGTGGAAAAATGTAAAATTCTTCAAGCAGGCATGTCTTATGTGAAATCTGTGATGAGCCTGAGTGATGCTGATGACCTGGAGTTGTCTCTGCCCATGACACAGAAATATTCTGAATTACATAAGATATTTACAGCACTCATAAACAACATAGCAAAATGAACCACAGACATATGTAATGCATTCTTAGCTTCTCTTTTTGCTTGGCACAAAGGAATAACAGTGTGCTAACTATATATTCACTCCATAATAAATTATGTCAGTCCTACCTGAGACCCTCCTTTCTTTGTAACTAATCATAGCCGATTATAAACACCACAGCACACATCAAAGGATGCTTGCAGGCCATCTGCACAATGTAACAAAAATATTAAAAATAACAAAAATTTAACATGCCACACTGCATTCCACACAATTAACTGCAAGGAGGAGTGTGCTATAAGTTTCTCAAACATGCATTTAATTGGTTTATGCATTAACTATAGATTGCACTTAGCGTTTGGTTGATTACCTATGTACTATAAATCTACTTGAACAATGTTTCACAAACACACATACTAATAAAGCTTTTGCCTCCAGTCATTTCTATCCACTTATACTCAAAATACTAAGCGCTAACTTCAAAAACACACAAAATCCTGATTGGGCAATTATCTCATTGGTTGTGAACACCAAGAACAATAACAACACACCTAGAATCTATAATTTCCTGAATGGAGTATAGTAAAGGCCTAACACACTCCATTTAACTGTACCTACCTACATTACTTATAAAACATACACACTGACTCCTGCTGCTGTCATCTGCACTGTTCTTCAGATTCCCCATTATTCCTCAGATACTGTTGCTTAACAACTCCCATCTTACATCAGCTACCCAAAACTTGGCTCTAAACAAATAAGCTAGAAGTAGCACCTATCAGATCCACTATCTCTCTTTTTTTTTTCTCTCCAGCAACATTGAAGAACATCCAGGTAACTACCACCACACTTAGTAACATAATCATATGTAGAAGAGTTGATGAAAATGCCTCTAGCTAGCCACTTTATCTACTAGAAATAGCAGCCAGATCTATTTGACTAAAGCTGACTTGCAGGTTAAACAACAGAACTGTAAAGAATTATCTGCAACATCCCTGTTACACATAGAGCTCAGTAAAAGTAGCCAATGAACAAACCTTCTAAAAGCACTCACTTTTCGACTTATAGGAAGAAACAACATTAATAATAAAGATAATATATCCATCATGGATTGCATAGTTCCCATCATCATCATTAGGTGATCCCAGTCAAGAGAGACCTTACTACTTCTTCCCAGAGCTCCTGATTCTTCATTAACAGACCAAGGTCTTGCATTTCATATTGTGAATCTCTGGTGGTGACATCTGGATATGAGAGCTTGTGATTTTTCCCACCAGCTGGCCAAGGCGTGCAAATGACATGTTGACAAAGGTAGCTTATTTGGTTCAAAGCAGTGCTCATCAAGTTGTACTCTGTTACCTCACTTGTTTCCAAACAAGGTAATATCTCACCATGGCCTGACATACTTTCCAGAGAAGACTGGACACAAACAACATTACTTGTATGAGGATAATGGTTGTTCACAACCATTATACAATGTCAAGACAAGGGTACACACATGCACACACACACCAAGCTTCTTTTTGTTTCTGTCTACCAACTCCCAATCATAAGGTTTCAGTGGGCCCTAGCCACGGTAGAAGAAACTTGTTCAAAGTGCCATGCAGTGGGACTGAACCTAAAACCCATATTATATTAGCTATGTTTGTGTTGAATATAAACACCATCGCATGGTCCTTGAGGGTCTTCAGTGGAGCTCATTCTGTTGCAAGCAGGTCTCTGGTTTGCAGAAAAATTCCTTTCTTCCCACCAGACAAACAACAATGATAACTGTGTAGCTTGCAGCATCTGTATCATGAGCAATCTTCTACAGTACAGATTTAGGTCTTTAGAGAAGAACCACTTGCCTCCTGCTAGTGTTTTGGCTCTTAACTCCTCACACTCTAAGGGAGCCAGGCCACATACAGGTCATGACTCTTAGACACCCCTCTGTTGTCACATTTTGTGCTGTCTGCTTTGTAACCCCCCTGGATGGTTTAGGTGCTCCAGAGCCAAGGTACCTTGGGTTTCTAAAATTAATTATTGCAACATTAGTTTTAAGACAATCCCTTTCACATCTGAGTTCAAAGCCAACAAAGGAGCAATATTATTAATTCATCCAAGCACTAATAATAGAAAAGGATTATAGTAATACCAAAACTATTAACACTATGTAGTTAGAAGCTTTTTGATTGATAATTTGTTTATTGAGTGTAGTTAATAACTGTATCTTAGGTTAATGTGACAAGTTACATATATGATTTTTGTTTTATGTTGTGATTCTATTTCCTACTAAAATTAATTATAAATTTTCTCATTTCAAATATTCTCCCTCAAAAATTTCTATATTCATTTAAAAGTATCAAACTTTGAAGAATATTCAGAAGAATAAGAGTATCAACCCTTTAGCATTCAGATTATCATGTTGAGTGCAATGCATATTTATTCACATTGTTTTCTATTAATCCTGCATTTTCTTGCAGCTTCAAAATTTTGATATGATTGTATATTTTTCAAATGACGTTGTACGGTAGATGTGAGAGGCAGGACCTCACTAGTTTGAACATAAAATAAATAGAACATTTGGGCTGGATATAGCTGGTTTAAATACTAAAAGGTTGAAGTATAATTTTACTGTTGATTGTAGTGACTTCTCTATCGTTAATAATTTTCTTTTTTCAATTTTCATCTCAAAAGTTGATTAAAAGCAAGATTCAGTTGATCTAATTAAGCAACCTGTTTTATATTGTAAAATTAATAATTATATCTAGCTTTTGTTTTTAAAATTATAGCATAGAATGTATTAAACAAAGCGAAACAAAAATTTATATAATTACTACCAAACTTAGCTGCTTTGTACAATACAATAAATTAAATTTTCTTATCTTCAAATTTTTTATGAACGTTTTCAATTAAAAAAATGTTTTACAAATTTAAAATTATGATTTATATTCAATGTTTTCAAAGAATTGGGTCATAGACATTTTAATAATCTTATATTAGATAGGTTCATATTTGGCTTTATATTTGAATGAAGAATTAAGTAAAATCCAGGCATGGCTGTGTGGTTAAGAAGCTTGTTTTACAACCACATAGTTTTGGGTTCAATCCCCTGCGTAGCACCTTACCCAAATGTACAATAGCTTTGGGTTGATCAATGCCTTATGAGTAAATTTGGTAAACAGAAACTGTACGAAAGTCCTATGTATGTATGTATGCATGTGTGCGTGTGTGTCTCTCCTCACTGCTTGACAACTGGTGTTGGTTTGCTTATGTCCCTGTAACTTAGTAGTTTGGAAAAGCCCAATAGAATAAGTACCAGACTAGGGTCATTTGTTGAACTAAACCCTTCAAGGGGAAGGGTGTCCCAACATGGCTACAATCCTATGATTGAAAGATGTAATAGATAAAAGATATGGCTATGGTGGAGAAACTTTTTTAGTTATGTCTTTTTTTTTTCCAAATTGCCAGCAAATTGAACAAGATTGTTGAGAATTTAAAATGTATTTTGATACCGATTGGTATTTATCTGGGTGATATTTTGAAAATGTAACTGAACTTTTAATGCCCTTATAAATTGCAAGAAATCATTTTCAACATTGGAGTCAAATTGATGTTGATTAACATACTTGCAGTGAATTGTTTTAGTTTGGAAGCAAATATGGAGATACAGTTAACATAGTTACATAGTTGTGGCACTAAATATAATCACTGTGCATCTGAAGTTGAATAAAAACACCACATAATATTTAAACAACTGTGAAATAATTTTTCTAATTGGTAGACATAAAATTATTTTGAAGAAATTCTTCAGTTGGTGTATAAACATTTTGTCATATATTTTCATTGGCTGCAATTCTTCTTTATAACAAAACAAAAAAAAAAAACTTAATGCCTGATTTATAATCACAGTTGTATTTGAATTATTAATAAGTAATTCAGTGTTTATGTCTTCCATTAATTAAAAAAAAAACTTGAAGATTTCTTTTTTTTTTTTTGAGAGATAAGGGAGTTTACAACTGCAATAAATATTTTTGCTGTAAAGAATACTTATTAATGATAGAATAAAAATTCACAACAAAAGCAGTGAAAATAAGAGTAAGTTTAATATTTTCAGATGTGTGTGTGTACCATAAAATTCTGATAAGCACAGGTAACTCATTCATGAAAATGCTATGTAATATAATGATAAAGGATAGTGAAAATATGTTTATTATTCAACAGTCTATTAAAAATGCAATGCTATGCATTACTGTGGTGTACACAAGAGAGAGAGAGGGAGAAATTATTTCCTTGAAAAATACTTAACTAAGCAATGGCAGCAAATTGGTAAACTTGTTATAATGTTGGAGAAATTACCTTCCAGTATTTGTTTTGGCTGTCTCTGCTCTGAGTACAAACTCACTACAGCCAAAATTTTCCTTTCATCTTTTGGGATTGATGAAATAAAGAACCAGCTCTGAGCAGTGCATTAGCAGAATTGGTAGAGCATCAACTGAGATGCTTTATGATATTTCTTCCAGCTCTTCATATTCTTAAGTTCTTGGGTGGCCAACTTAATCTATCACTTGGTTTAACTCCATCACCTGGTACCTTGGAAGCCTTGAGCAGTATTCACCATTCTGAAAGCATTTAGGTCAGGTCTCCTGTTTGAGGATAACTTATTTACTTCCTTCTACTAATTTCTGAAGTTCAAGAATGTCATGGGTGCTGCCCTTTCCCTCTCTTGACAGCATGGTATCTCCTCTACTGAAAAAAAAAAAAAGCACAGGATCAATTGGGCTTCTTTTTTTCTTAAACCCATATTATCTTACCTTCTTAATCCACTGTCCATATTCTCTCTTATACTGACTGTGTATCTTGAGTGTATGCTTTGGCACCTCATCACCACTGTTTCTATCTACTTTCCAGCTACTCGCACCCACCCTTGTATAATGTGAGTTAGCAATGTATCTTCTCTATAAGACACCTGTGCTTGTCTCTCTATCATACTTTAGTTTTTCAACATTGGGCATAAAGCCACCTTCCTCTCTCTCAAATATACTCCCACTTAGTTGAAGGGACTTTTTCTTTTCTTGTCTTGCAAGTTACCAGGCAACATCACTAGTGCTGGTGCCATGAAGGCAAAAAAGCCCCCCCCCCTCAAAATAAAAAATCCACCCAGTACACACTGCAAAATGGTTGGCATTAAGAAAGGTATGCAACCATAGAAACCAAACCAATGCTGATATTGGATCTTGAAGCAGTTCTGTGACTCCTCTGATACTCTCAAACTGTCCAACACATGCCAGCATGGAAAATGAATGTTAAATGATGATGATCAAGACTTTTTCACTTGTTTTTATTTTATCCATAGTAATTGAGGTTATATTATGTATGGTATTTTAGTGTCTATTGCTGTGCTGAGTGAGGTTAACTGCTTCACTTTATATTGCGACAGTTATATAAAGGCAAAAAGTTAGGATTCAAATGGCAGTTAACAGCCATACAATAGCTGCTGCTGCCAAACTGTGGTATTTTTGAGGGTTTTCTTTCCATTTATAAATTTTGTAATTTTTTTCTTTCTCATTTTATAATTTTAGGAATTTGGTGTCAATTTATAAACCATGCTATTTGAAGCTGTTTTTATTGAGAGTTTTATTGTATGTATACACACTGTGTGTGTGCATGTGTGCACATACATAATATAATACAGTGTCTTTTACTTATTTCAGTCATTGGACTGTTGCCATGCTGGGGCACCATTCTGAAAGATTTTGGTCCTCTTTTTTAAATCTGGTACTTATTCTATTGGTCTCTTTTTGCTAAATTACAGGGATGTAAACATCCCAGCACTGGTTGTCAAATGTTAGTGGACACACACACACACACACACACACACACACACACACATGAAAGGCTTCCTTACAGTTTCCATCTTCTTTGGAGGTAAAGTGGACAAAGCTATTCTGTTGAGGCAGAAACCCATGTTATGGTTGCCCTATTCTCTGAAACAAAACTCAGATCTTCGTTTTCTGCTATCATGTTAATTCATTAAGAATTATTAATTTCTTGAAATCATGTCCCTTCGTCATTCAAAGCCATAAACAGTCCTCACTAGGTTTTTCTTTAACCTCTTCTGTTCAAAGAAATTTTTTTTAAAATTAAGAATTTGACAAGTATATCATTATTTAATTTCTTACAAATGTTAGAAATTTAACTTCATAAAGCAACCATTTCTTGTTGAAAGATACATTTTTTTGTGTATATATGTGTATATTTGTGGGTGTAGCAGTGTCTCTGAAATTTGGTAAATTGAAATTATGTAGATCATCATCATTCATCATTTAACACCCATTGTCCATGATGACATGGGTTTGATGGTTTGACCAGAGCTGGTAAGCTGAGGGACTGCACCAGATTCCAGTCTGATTTGGCATGGTATCTACGGCTGTATGCCCTTCCTAACACCAACTACTCCGAGTGTGTAATGGGTGCTTTTACATGCCACAGGCACAGGTGCCAGTTGCATGACACCAGTATCTGCCATTGACTACAATTTCACTCGGCTTGATGGATCTTCCTTCTCAAGCACAACATATTGCCAAAGGTCTCAGTTGTTTGTCATTGTCTCCGTGAGGCCCAGTGCTTAAAAGGTGCTTTTTATGTGCCACTGGCATAGTTGCTATTTCCATGACACCAGCCTCAGCCATCATACATAAATGTACTTGTGTATATTGATAGGGGTAAACCTTGTGCATTTAGTTGTAACTGAATTATCTCCTCTTATGTACACCTTACATATTTTTTTTCTTAACAAGGTTTATAGATAAGTACATGACAAAGAGTAAACATAGACAAAGGACAAAACAGTAAAAATAATACAAAACCTTAATTACCTTTATTTGGTCATTCATTCAGTCACAGTTGTCTTTTTACTTTATTGAAGCTGGTTTTACCATCTTTTTATGAAGGTGCTTTGCCTTAGAATCTGCAAGAAACAGAAAAGTTGGATTCTCATGTTTGTATATTTAAATATTTAGTTGTTTGTGTACTTGTAAACACGGCACTGAAAGACTGACTATACTGGCATAATAATGATCATCATTTTACTGTCCACTTTTCCATGGTCATGGGTTGGATGGAATTTGCTGAGGCAGACATTCTATTGCTGGATGCGCTTCCTGGTGCCAACCCTCACCTGTTTCCAAGTAAGGTAATATTTGTTCATGGCCAGATATATTTTCACAGAAGACTGAAAATGCTGGTTTACAATCCTTGTGCAGTGTCAACACAAAGAGACATCAACATGTGTGTGTGTGTGTGTGTGTATCCTTGCGCGCGCACACATACACACATGCACGCAACAAACTTCTTTTAGTTTCTGTCTACTTAATCCACTCACATGTCTTTGGTTGGCCTGGTGCTATAGCAGAAGACACAGTGGAAAGCAAAGTTAACTTCACAGCCATGCCTGTGCTCAGCATATCCCAAAGTGCAATAGAATATGTTTACTTATATATTAATGTAACTTGAATAAATAATAAACTTCAAAAATATAGGCATTTAACTTTGACAATTTTAATGAATTATTATATTATGATGCTGCTCCAGCAGAATGGTTAAAACCAATAAAGAAATATTGACATGAAACTAAGGTTCTTGTGTGAATAATAAGTCCCTTCTTTTTTTATGAACCTCTCTATGTACAGTGTAATTCCAAGAAAAGTGCATGAGTTAAACAACAAAAGGAAAAACTACATAATTAAAATGCTAAACATTTTTTATTCTTGCAGCTCAAATTACTAGATGTTGAAGTTTTTCAATTTTTAAGTAGCTGTTTTCTATAT
Source organism: Octopus bimaculoides (assembly GCF_001194135.2). Lineage (NCBI taxonomy): Eukaryota > Metazoa > Mollusca > Cephalopoda > Octopoda > Octopodidae > Octopus > Octopus bimaculoides. The sequence continues at coordinate 18,995,163 of NC_068985.1, forward strand.
ACATATGGAAGCTCACTTAACCAGAATGGTTAAGTGCTACAAAATGAGTGTGAAAATCCATTATTCATTGCTTATGAATAGATGCTAAGCAGCAGGTAGTTTTAGAGAGTAGTTATAATTATTTAGTGCATGAATGTTTGTAAAAATATGCACATTATTACTATTAAAATATGGCATTATCAATAGTTAATCTACTGGAATAAATATAGGTAAACAAAGTAGTTTGTTAATCAGGTAGTTTTTATTATTTCACTTACACCAACATATCTATCTTATTTACTGCTCTTTTGCTAAATCAATATTCTATACTGTTCCTATTCAGAACAATGAGCACTTGTTATTCTTTCTCTTTCTTTCTTTTCTTTTTTTTTTTTTGAATATTTTGGTAACTTTGATATATTTACTGTGTTGAAATATAATTAATATATATAGCCCTCCCATGAAAGGAAATTTTGAGAATATATTTAAAGTTCTCAACAGCAAACTGAATGCATAATATCAAATTTGTCATTTCTCGATGTTGTTCACTTTCTTTGTCATCATGATTACTAGAAGGATAAAGCTTTTATAGCCATAATTTTCAAAACTGAAGGGAACGGTTATAATGAACCATCGCCTTCATCAATTTTATTATTTCTCTCTTCTCAATCATCACCAATATTGTTTATGTAGAACCATCTACCAGAAACTAGCTGCTGTGTGTTACCCTGGTGCTTTATTGTCACTAAGGGCTTCTTTGTATGCACTGTTGTTTGTAATGAATATCTACAAATTTGCCTGCTTTTGGGCTTCATGCATCGTTTAGATTGAAAGTTTACTCTCAGATTACTCAATTGCAGAGTGTATTGACTAGGGTTCTCTCTGCCCCACACTCTGATTACTCTGGTATACCGTAAAGTTCTATTATGTCTCCCATATTTTTAATGACTTACTATTTGTAACTGCAAACACTCTTATGCAGACAATAATAGCCTTCGTGCCCCCTTACCTTCTGTATACAGCTGTCTGCCACATGCAACGTAAACACTTTTCACCAGACATGCACTGATTTCTTGAACAATGCACAACAAAGCTCTCAAGATCACTACAAACACCAGATTCACAAACTCTGACATTGTCACGATGACCTTACACATAAATTGCAACTTAAATTTCTCATGACTTAAAGGTAGCCTTCTTCTTTAGAGCTTGAATATACTTCATCATCAACTCTCTAGTTTTTGCTGATCCTTCACAAAACTTAAATGAAATCAACTGTTCACATATATGAGGTGGTATTGCTATACTCATCCAAACATTTAAGTGTTGGTTGGTCAAATTATTGACTAGATTTCATACACTACAACCAGTTCCGAGATGTACCTTTTCTATACTCATTACAATGCTCTTCACTCCTCTGAGTTAGAAGCTGTGTTGCTCCTGTTCACCTGATGTGATATTTTATCCTCCTTATCCCTGTCTCTTTCTAGGCTTCACACTAAAAATTGTTTCAGTAGACTGAGATGTCTATAAGAATCATAGAGCTGTCATTCACCCTCTGGGAAATAATAATAATGATAATAATCCTTTCTGCTATAGAAAAAAAGGCCTGAAGTTTTGGGAGAGGGGACAAGTTGATTGCATTGACCCCAGTGCCATACTGGTACTTAATTTATCAACGCCAAAAGAATGAAGGGCAGAACTGAAGATATAAAGAGCTGGAAGAAATGCTGTGAAGCATGTCTGATGCACTAAGGTTTCTGCCAGCTTGCTGTCTTAATAATAATAATAATAATAATAATAATAATAATAATAGTAGTAGCAGCAGTAAAGGTCTAGTTGTAAGGGAGTGTTTCAAGAAGGTTCCTCTTGCAGTGTTTAACATAATACTCTAAATCATTTTTGCTCATTAATGAATGTTCAGCTGATGACTGCAACTTCAAAGGTATCAAAACACTACTGCAACTATTAATCTCCTGCTCTATCATGCCATCTGAAATTCCTTCTTATGTAGATGAAATAGATTTATGTGCTTAGAATTAATAACTCATGTGTTGTTGTGTGGTGTTTTCTGTCACTTCATTGGAATGTTTTTTGTTTTTTCTTGTCAAGCTTTAAGTCTGTTTAGTTTTCGACATATATAAAGCACTTACAAACTGAGAGAAAGCAAGAAAGTTTAGCCATGCCATAGCTGATGATTGATTTCAATGACATTAAAACTTGTGATGCTACAACTGCTGGTTTTCACACACTCTTTTAGAACTCTGAAATTCTTTCAGCATGGTATTAATTAAATATGGTGAGTACAGATGTTGAATTATCAACTTTATTTTTTACTAATAAGTCAGAGGAGTAGCGGTAATGGCCACGGCTTTTGTAGACCTTCTCAGATGACTGGTGTGTTTGAATGGCTATAGGTCAACGTATCCTGGTAAATTTCAGCAGAGGGAATTTTCAAGGACAGAGGCTTTGGGAAGAAATGTTAGTGTAAAGTGTTCAGTGTGGGTCCTGTGGGGTAAGACAATTGGGATGACAAAATGAGGTGTGATAGTCAGAATATGGGTTGTATGCAGTTGCTATAGATGAAGAGAAGAAATTGGAGTTGAAGCAAAAGCCCCGTTTGAGTGAATTTACTTATAGTCTGGCTAATTTAATGCTCAAATTATCCTAAATATTCAGTCTGCATTTTAAAATTTGTTCTATTTTTAAATTTGTTTCTTGTATTTAACATTTAGTTGTGAGATAAACATTTGACGTTTTATGATGGATCTTTTTGGTATAATCAGGAAAAAATACTGTTGTTTCATTTTTTTTCTTTGTAATTACAATTTTGATCAGAAAGATTTTACGTTGTTACTGTTACATATGAAAAAGAGGTTTATTAGTCTCTAACATCTTTATTAGATTTGGAAGAGTGGAAGAGGAATTTATCAGCAAAGATATAATGTAAAATGTTGGCGGTTAGTGAGAGGAAGAGAAATGTTTGAATGTAATGTTACAAGGTTTGTATGTAATGTTAATGCTACTTATTTTACAGGGAGTCAGTTATAGTGCGGTTGTCTTGGATTTGAAGTGGGTAAGTTAGATAGTTTTGATTTAAGATGAGACAAGCCCAGAAGAGCTAAATCTATTGAACTGTAAATGAGGGAATGAGAACACAATATAGTGGTGGATTAAGGTCTTATAGTCATTTGAGGAAGAAAACAAATGGATTTTAGAATGCTCTCAGAAGATTGATTAATAAGGAGGCATGTAGCTTTCCATTTATTAGAAAAGTTCTGGCACTGAGAAGAAAGCATTGCTAAATATATTTCAGAGAAGGTCTCATGTGAAATGGTAAGTTCAAGTCAATGTAATGGAGACCTTGAAAAGTGTTCATAAGTGCAGTTCTTCCTTTAAATAAGTAATGTTTATGTTGTGGTGTTATCAAACCGTACCAGATTGTTAGATCCCCATTGAGAGATATGGCAAAGCTTCTTTTCGGTAGCTACATCCAGCACAGAAGTGAGAGTATAATTTTACCACTCTGTTTTCTGTTCCATCAGTGCAGAACAGTAATCTAAAATTCACTTTTATTTTAAACCTTAGAATAATAGGCGCAGACATGGCTGTGTGGTAAGAAGTTTGCTTCCCAACCACATGGTTCCAGGTACAGTTCCACTGCATGGCACCTTGGGCAAATATCTTTTACTATAGCCTTGGGTCCACCAAAGCCTTGTGAGTTGATTTGGTTGACGGAAACTGAAAGAAGCCTGTCATGTGTGAACACTTGTTTCTCCCCCCTACTGCTTGACAACATCTGTTGGTGTGTTTATGTCCTTGTAACTTAGTGGTTTAGCAAAAGAGACTGATAGAATAAGTACCAGGCTTAAAGTAAAAATAAGTACTTTAGTTGATTAGTTTGACTAAAATTCTTCAGTGGCCACATTCTAATGGGTAAAACAAGTAAAAGTTAATCTTGTGAAATTCTTTACCATCAACATTTAAACATCCATATTGATATGGTTTTTGAAGTAAAGGTGTAGTCAATCTTTTGAATGATTTCTATCTTGTCCCCTGTCTCATTCCTCAGGTTTCAAAACCTACTTATTTTCTTGTTGCCACCCACTCTCCTTCTATGACATAATTTTATAGAAAATGCAGTGAGGTTCGCATACGTTTCTATTCAGTTTTCTCAGTTACATTGTTTGGCAAGTTTCCATTGCATATCTGATATTACTGGCTTTTACTCCACTTCTACTGGCACATAAATTATAGTTGAGAGAGAGATCTGTTTGATTTGATTATTCAGTATAATTCATGTTAATTTAAACTTTGTATGAAGTTCTAATGGAAGTGATATCGATGTTTTTGCAAAACATTATTTTGTTGGTCCATTTATGCAAGTTGTTTCATAACTTGCATATATCATTTGCTAATGTCTACCTAACATAACAGACAAGTAATACTTTAATTACATAAATAAATATGTAAACAAAAGAGAGGTAAACAAGTTTTATGGTTCACTATTTATAGTGAAGGTTTTGCTTGCTAAGTAGTGGTTCAAAAAATTCATGACATGATACAATGTACCTAAAGAATGTGTTGATGCTGGGTATGTCTTGTTGGCTACATTTGAAGAGTACATTGGAATTTTTGTAGATTTTGGGCAAAAACACATTTAACCTTTTAATTTTCATCATCATCATTGTTTTAAGGTTCACTTTTCCATGCTACCATGGATTAGATGGAATTTGTTGAGGCAGCTGGATGCTCTTCCTGTCACCAACTCTCATCTGTTTCCAAAGCAAGCAATATTTCCCCATGGCCATATAATGGTTTCCATGGAAAACTGGGAACAAATATCATGTATGTGACAGTGGTGCTCATTTACACCCAAATATATACACACATATACATGAGAAGCTTCTTTCAGTTGTCATCTACCAAATTCACTTACAAAGCTTTTGCTGGCCCTGGGCCTATGGTAGAAGACACTTACCTAAGGTGCTACGAGACTACATGGTTAAGAAACAAGCTTCTTCACCGTATACCCATGTCTAGATTTTAGATTTCATTTTAAAATTTGTAAACGGAACACTATATGGATTGTTGTTGAAATTAGATGTTTTATTAAGATTTGGATTGTTATTGCTTTGTTTATAATTAATATTAGGTCATCAATATTTTCTTAGTTCCTATCTCAGAAAACCTTTTAATGTAGCACAGAAAAAAAGTTATTGCATTTCTGTTGAATATATAAAAACCACAAGATTCTCTATTTGGCTGTACTTCATAACAAGAGGCAGCTTTTTATTGTCAACATGATTAAAATAAGAAAGAAATGTGAGGGTTAGAAATGAATTATTGACAAAATAAAAGAATGAGAAGAGTTTAGATAAAATAGTAGAATAAAGGAATCTATGTAGTGTTGGGTGTAGAGTTTAGTGAAGAGAGATGGTATGAACAACAAAAGACACGGAGAATAAACAGTGTGACAATTGTTATAGGATTGAATATTTTCAGTAAGAGTAGGTTTATTATTCAAACAAAGAATTCTCATCAGATTGCAACCTTAGATAGATACCATCTGTTGCTACTAGCATTGTTGTTCTTTTACCCCTCCCCAGGTCATTTATGGTTGTATAGAACTATGATTAAATGTGATCCAGCCATGACCATCCATTATTCTCTAGGTACATTGCATATCTATGACTACATTGTCCAATTTGTCCTTCTATTTTGAAGGTGATCAGATATAATGTGAGGGAGATGTGATAGCTATTTTTAGCAGACCAAATGACCACATAGAAGATTCCTCATTTGCTCAAAAGTGATACAGTTAGTTTATATATAAAAGTAATATTCCCTAGTAGGGCATATTTTGATCTTGTATCTATTGCTACCTACAATAATACACTAATCAAAACAGAAATCCAATTTTCACTGATGTTGTTTTCTCAGAATATGGGAATCCAGCAGAAATTGCTTGTTAGTCTTCATATGTAAACTGAGGGTGTCTCTCTATATGTTTGTGTTAAGGGTGTTTTAAGTCATGTGCCTGAAGTATAATGTGTGTGGGATGAATATATATATATATGTATGTATGTGTATATTTTTAAAGTATATAAGAGTGGGTGTGGTGTTTCAATATGAATAAGTGAAAGCCGGTATGTATGTGTGTATGTCTGTGGGGATGTGTGTAGTGAAGCTGTACATGTTTGTGTGCCCATGCATGTATATTTAGTAAGGGTAGATATTTTATTTAAAAAGTCTTTTAATTGTTTAGACAGGAGAAAGGGCAGCACCCTTGATCTTTCCAGGGCCTCGAAGAGAAGTGGGAGGATGTTATTCTTAGATCAGAGACCTGATTCAAATACTTGCAACAGAGCAGACTCTGCTAAAGGCACTCATGGGCCAGGTGGTGGTGTTAAACCGAGTGACATGTGATATTTCAGTTGTGTGTGTGTGTGTGTGTGTGTGTGTGTGAAGAATGTCATGGGGACGGGTGTGATGTTTCTTTGTGTGTAATGAAATAGTGTGCATTTAGTGAATGTGAAAGACATACATATGTTGTGCATTGAGGACCAAAGAAATGTTTTTTGCAAGAGTGTGTGGGCATTATGATTTAAAGTAGATGTAGTGTTTGTGACTCTGCTTTGTACGAGTAGATCTTGTGTGTTTATATGTATGTAGCCTGTTGTTTAATCCCAACTCCGCTTTTAGTGAGTGGACCCGTGATAAGATAACTCCTGTAGCAAACACTCTGTCCTTCTCTTGAGCATTGCACACCTAGGATTATACAATTCAATGTCTCTGCCCTTTTTCAAGATACTTGGGTATACTTTGAGGGTGGTCTGGCTGCTATTGCTTGTAAGTCAAGGGACCAAGTAACTTCATCAGGGTTGATGTATGTTTAGTGTAGTATATATGGTGGATACGATATATGCAAGTGAACGTAGTGAGTGACTATTGTGTGTGTGTCTAGTAAAGTTATTGTGGGTGGATATTGTGGGTGTGTGTAGTGAAGAGAGGGATATATTTGCGTGTCTAATGTGTAAAGGGAAGTTGGATGTGTATGTGTGTGCATAGTAAATAGTCTTTGCTTGTGGCTACTGCTGCTGCTAGGAAGTAGCTAATGTCATGAGACTAAAAAACAGCTTCACTATGAAATGAGTCAGACTAAGAAAATATGCCAGTAATAGTGAATAAAGTCTCTTAGTGTATGTGAGGAACTTTCATTATGTTTGGCCTATTTCCAGCATGAATGGTATATGACCATATTTTATTTTCTAACAAACAAAATAAACTGATCTGAAATTGAGAAAAAAATATCCAGTTTTAAATGCAGTTTGTTTATCTTTCCAAATGAAATAACTACACAGAACCTGTTGAAAAGAGAGCAAGATGTTTTACATCTAAATATCTGTTGATAAATATCTCTGGAAAAAATCTTAACGCCGGTGTGTAAGCAGTGGGGTGTATAAATTTATACTTCAGTTGTGGTGTTACAGAGAAAAGAAATATGAGCTTCAGGTTTTAGAGGGATGTTCTTGGATTAACAGGGAAAAGAATTGGCAAACTTTCCAGTTAGTTTTTGCTAGCTCTACTTATAAATTTCTGTACGAAAATAACAATCTAAATACTATATTGAAGTTATATTACATTAAATGTATAATTTACATTCTATTTAATCATAAATAAAATTATGAGGTTGAAGACTAAGATTAAGTAATTATTTGTTTTAATGCATTTCTCTTCAGCTATCTTGTTGGTACTAGCAATAAATTTATAGTAATAACTGTTCTCTTTTTTCTATTGTAATCTAGTATAATAATTCTGAGATAGTGTTATGCAAACATCTATAATATTATTCTGTTCATCACAGTGATGATTGTGTACTCGAGTATTATGCTTTAAACAATGTTAACTATGGAATGGAATCGAACATAATCAAAACTTTTAGTGTGAGTTGAAATGATATTATAAAGATCTATAAATTTATGCATCAAAATAGAAATAATTCCTAAAATTTGGAATCTCCATAGGTACTGCTGCTTATAATAGTAATAACAATCCATTCTATTATAGGCACAAGGCCTAAGATTTTGTGGGGAGGGGACAAGTTGATTACATTGAGCCCATTGTTTGACTGATACTTAATTTATCGACCTCGAAAGGCTGAAAAGCAAAGTTGATCTCAGTGGAATTTGAACTCAGAATGTAAAGGCAGACGAAATACGACTCTGCCAGCTTGCTGCCCTATTAATAATAATAATAACAATGGTATCTAATTTTAGTTCAGGGACAGCAGTTTTGAGAGAAGAAGATTAGTCAATTACACAGACCTTAGTACTTAATTGGTACTTCATTTTATTAACCCTGGAGGAGTGAAAGGTGAAGTTGGTTCCAATGGATTTTGAACTCACAGCATAAAGATCTACAATAAAATATCACAATATATTTTGTTTGACACTAATGATTCTACTAATCCACCACTGTGGTCCTGCTAGTGATGATAATTGCATACGATTGGAGGTGGATTTGCTATAAAATCTAGTCATACAGAAAGACGTAGAGTAAGACTACCTTGTATGTATAGGCTAATATCAAATCCTATAAAATTGTGGCTCTCAAAGTTGGTGTCCTCACCAACGTAGTAGCATTATGGAGGTCTAAATGATCTATAAAAGAAAAATGTGTAGCTTTATAGTGGTCAGTGTTCAACAATGCAATTTATGTATTTTCTTCAGTTTGAAATGATATTAAAATGGGTGTAAGTGATCATGTCTGTATTTAGTTTGCATGTGATTTCATTGTAGGCTGCCATCATCTTCATTTTATATCTGTTTTCCATGCTGGCATAGTCCATTGGGTTAGAAAACTATATTCTGCTCCAATGTCTACTTTTTGGCATGGTTTCTATGGTTGGATGTCCTTCCTAACACCGACCTATTTTGCATTTTTATCCTGGTGCCAGTACTCTAGAATTTGCCTTGCTGCTGGCAGTATTAAAAAGTCCTCTCAAACCCTGTGCTATCATTGCTTGAATTGACTACTAGCCACCCACAGTGTACTTGGTACTTGTAGTAGCACCAGTACTGTTGGGGGTCATCTTGCAGGTTGTGAAGCTAAAGAGAGACTCTCATAATGGATGGAGCATATTTATTGTTGCAAGAGGATAGTAATAGAGAGAATAACTGGAGGAACAGTGTTGGGGTAGGAGTAATGGTGACAGGAGAGGAGAATAGGAAGAATAATGTTAGGATTTGTGAGGAGGAGGTAGGAGAAAAATAGTAATAGTGATGGGTGGATTTGTGAAAGTGGACCCAGTGATGGGTTCAATTTGTCCACTTGTCATACCAGCATGGATTGGACACATTGTCAGGGTGGAAGACTGGTCCTTCATGGAATTACATGGTTTTATTGATGAGGAAAGGTGGTATGGAGAAAGGCTAGCTGAAACTGTATTAGGGAAGCAAGTAATAGGAGGGAAGTAGTGAGAGGGTGATAGGATGGTAGAGAGGGTTGAGTAGAAAGAAATGTAGTGCTTCCCCCACATTATACTTGGGTTGATAAAGAGGTGTATGAATCAAGGAAAGATAAGAAGAGGATAATAGGAGGGAAAGGGAAAAGTAGTGTCAGGGGATTAGTGATAAAGTGTGAGAGTGATAAGAGCAGTGGGAAGGGTTGAGTGGTGGATAAGCAGTGCTACCCCACATGTGTGTAGAGTGGTACTGGCAGTGTGTGGAGGAGATAAAATGATGATGAGCCATCTGAAAGTGTTGTCAAGATATGTCCAAGAGAGAGCATGGTGACAGGGGAACCAGCAAGAGTAGGTAAAGGTTGCCAAAGTGCATTCCCTTCCCACTTAAACATCATAATTTGGGAAAAGCCGAAAGTAAAATCTCTTGTACAAGTGTAAAGCAGTTTATTAGGTTGTTGCATTGCTCATAGTTTGTTTTAGTCCAGCTGGAATGTTTGGAAGGAACATTGTAGTTATAGCATGGGTGAATAGTCATGAAAAAGTGACTGCATGTCAATTAACATGATTAAGTTTTCCACCTATTAGGTAATTCAGAACTCTTGGTTATTGACTACCTGAAGAAAATTTTCAATCAAAAAGTTTAGTTTTTGTTACAACAGTTGAGCAAGGGAAGATGTCCCTTAATAATGGACACTCTAATCTGCTGGATCACTGGCAGCTGGCCCTTGTGGATGCGTCCATCCATGTGTTATTTCCACTGTCACTCGGAAAAAATGCGAATGCCTCAGCATCTGCCAGACACTCAGTCCTTTGTGCTTGATCAAACTGACAAAAACATGAAGTGTTGCTCATCTTTTAGCACTGACATTTCTATGAGTCTATCAATGCTGTATCCCCAATTACATGGAAAAATATGATACACATCCAGAAAATTAGTGTAAAAAATTTATGCATTTGAGTTTGTGGATGTATTAACTGTGTTATTTCACAAATTATGATGAATAATATCTGCAATGCTTCTCTTCACATCAAAATTGTGCATGAAAGAATCAACAATTCAGGAAAAATATCTATTTTATATATTTTGTTTGTGTGTTTACTGGTGTGACTCAGCTAACAAAAAAAAAATCAATTTTCACTCTATTTAAACAATTAATTCTATATTGATAAGCAATTCAGTTTGTAAAAGATAGCTATGTTCACATCAAGTGATGCTGTAGTGTAGATAGAAAACTGAATTCCATATCTCTAGAACAGCACTGTATTGCTCAACAGAAAAATTTAATCATGGAAAAATAATGTCAGAGATGAAATATCTCTTTTTGAAGTATAAACAATACTCAGCAAATTATTATTAAAGGAACCCCAATTTAACAAAATTAATTTGCAAGGAAGAAAATATACAGAAATATACTATCTCTGATTTTCTGGTATCCTTGGTTCCAAAGCCTTGATAAATGAGCCGTTTTGCTGGGCCATCAAATAGTCATAATTCATCAATACCCCTCTAACCTACTAATTATACACCACAATCCATTTTTAACAACAGTTCTACCTTATTTTGGATTGATATGGATTAGTTGTTTAAGTTTGACCCTACCACTAAGCCATTGCTAAATAACCCTTTATGATACCAAACTGTCTGAAACTGCTCCTTGTTCTATGATATAAACTCGCTGTTTTAAAGTAATTCAAATTATAGCTTCACATCAAAATTTCATGTTATTTATGTCCCAAACACCAGCTTAATATTGACAGGGTTATATTGTTAAATTTTTTTATTTTCAAAATTAATTGAAACAAAAATAGTGTAGTTTGAAATATAATAATGAAAGGGTTAAGCTAAATAAGCAGTGGAGCTCTCAAAATTTTGATATCACTACCAACAAATGCAGTGTAAATAATGCATGTAAACACACAGTACACACAACACCACCTGTTACCACACAATGAATTAGACTAGCAGCCACAGGAATTTCAAGTTCCCCCTGATAACTTATCTGTACCCAGGGAGGCACCAAGACCATCAGTTGGTGGAGAATTGTCGGCGTGCCTATATTAAACAAGGTTTAGTGAATGACATCTTAATATATAAATCTGAAATTGTGTGTTTGTGTGAAGCCTTTTTGAATGTTTATAGAAATCCACATTTTCCACTTTTTCGTAAAAATTTTTACATCAATGGAATTTTCTCGATCTGAGCTTTCCAGTGCAGTAATTAGATTTTTTAACTTCCGTTTACTTTGTGTGATTTAAGGGAGATTTGGCTGTTGTTTCTAGCAACTTTTATATTTCATCCCTGCTACCTGGAACGCCATTCTTACACACGCGCTCAACATAAAAATATAGAGAGTAAAAGTAAAAGAGGGAGAGAGAGAGAGAAAGTGATACATACAACGTCATAGATTAAACTTTCATCTCAGTATTCTTTACCTATTTTTCATGACATAGATACGTAAA
>NC_068985.1:19008093-19009650 GCF_001194135.2 Octopus bimaculoides
GCAACAGATCGCCAGCAATTGCTTCATCAGAAATTGCCGTCCTAGCTCCTGCTAAAAGGGATTACCCTGCTATGTATAATCAGGGTAGCGCAAAAAGTTGTTTTGCACAAGCATTTCTATAGTCAATTACACGGATGAAATTTACGTACGCTTAATAATTTTACGCAAAACAGCCTTCAGACTTTCCCTATTAATTTCATCATCTTTTGAATTATGAACATATTTATATCATAAGGGTTTTTTCGTTGTAAGGCTTTCTTTTTTAGTTGATTTTCAGCTAGCAAGGCTTATCGTAGATGGCATAATAAGTCACACCCGGACAAGGTCGGGTTATACTGCTAGTTTTCTATAAAAAGATGTTGAGAATAATAATGATCCTACAACCAAGTACTACTTGATTTGTTGTTGAATCTACCAAATCGTTGTAATTGTAAATATTTTAGTTGAATTAGTAAAAATGTGAGATGCTTTTCCACTTAGGTTTTTGAGTTTGCAACTGTCAAGTGGTGAAACTGAAACCAAAAAATTTTTAGAGCACATTTTAGTTTTAAAGCAAAGACAATTATTACTAGTATTGAAATTGAAGTAGATAAGGATGCCATTCTGTTGTTTGATCAGCAAATAGATACATTTTGGAAAGTCGATGGTGAATTGAAAGTGACAAGGGAGTCTTGTAATGATAATATTTCAAGTACAACTCCCTTTTTCATTATCAGGAACTGATGATAGGCTCATTGGAAATTCACAATCAACAATGGTATTTTATTGTTCACAAGTTATACTGTAATATAAAATAAATATTTCAATTAAATTTTGTTTTGAATAGTGAGAAAATTCAGAATTTGATGAATTTAAATATGTAAATTCCCTGAGAGTGTCATCTTAGTATCAAACTTTTTATCAAATTTCTACTAAAGGATTATTAGAAACAAAAATAGGACAAGTCAGTGATTGAAGTGTGTTGTACTGGAAAAAATGAAAACTAATACACTAAAAATACACTTTCTAGCAATGAACAAACTGGAAGCTCTTCATCTAGAAATGCTAAAACATATCAAATTATGTTTAACCCTTTCGTTACTAACCCGGCCGTAGCCGGCCGAGCGTTATTTAAATGTATATTTGAACCCAAATTTCGTTTGTACATTCGTTAAAACACCTGATTTCATTTTGCAAACAGTTGAGTTTATTGTCTCAGAGATTGTTTGGCGTGATATTTGAACTCAGTGAAGTTTGGAAGATTTTTTTCCACATTTTTTGCGGCGTTAATTTTTTTCAACTTTGAAGATGGAGAGGAGTTTCATGCTATCAAGCAGTGATTCCGAATTTGAAGGTTTTTCAACAGAAGATATGGAGATATCGAAGAAAAGAATGAATGAGCTACAAAAGCACGTGGTGAACGATAATAAATCGGATATTTCTGTATCCGAAACTGAAATCAGCGATTCTGAAAGCAGCGACGGCGACAGCGAGATGATTTTACACCAGAAAAAGATTTAAAAAATATTTTTATTAACAATTTTTCTGAGGAAACAGGGTGTACCCATAGTCTTTCTC
>NC_068985.1:19009937-19013841 GCF_001194135.2 Octopus bimaculoides
ACCCAGAATAACAAATTACTGGAGCGATCAGGAACCTTTTGGCGATGAATATATTTCCAGTACTATGAACGAGTATGATTCGTGAAGCTGAACCAATATTTACATGTGAGAGACACTAGCAGTACCCCCCCCCGTACGTGGAGAACTTAGAGACAAAAATTATGCAATAGAATTGATTAAGAACCCTTTCTTTAATTATGCTCCAAATATCACATTAATATGTTGATAAATAAAAAAGTTACAGGTGTTTAATGAGACTAGTCTAAATTCATGATTATTTTAGAATTTAATTGAAACTCATGAGGGGTGTATTTTGGTTAGAAATATAGTAACGAAAGGGTTAACAAAGTTAACCTTGGCATTGCTTATGTTGTAAAAGCAATAAGAACATATCAAAAACTGACAATAGATATTGCTATTAATGAAGACAATGATTTATAGATAAGGTAGTATTAAAGCTAGATATTCCTATTTATTTGTGAACATTGTTTTGATATGCTTGTACTTTATATACAACAATATTTTTAGTTAAATAGAAACGTGATTTCTTAATTTAAAAAAAATAATTTTGTGAGTTTTATGATATATATTAAATACATTTAATGAAAATTGGTCCTTCTTACGAGGACTGTTCAGATCAATTCTGGTAGAAGAAATTTTCAAGCAAAAATAAGTTTTGCTACTTATGCAGCAGATGGGGTATCATTCTTGGCAGGTCATTAGTTTCTGTGTAATTCACGGTGCTACAACTTGTTGCAAAAAATCTAAATACTTTAGCTTTAAATAGAGCTAACTTATATGCCTCCATTCTTCAGCTAAGGTTTACGTTGAGAATGATGAACAATTTGGATGCTCTGTGATGCATCCTGTAGTCGAGTGACTGTCAAAGAGATAATTTAATCTTTTTGTAAAAGGATTAAAATTCTTTTTAAGATTTGAATACTTTGATTTGTGGTGAGCTAAATACATTAAGTATATCTGGATTATTAATAAAGTGTCATTTGTAATTGCAGAGACATCGTTAGAATCTCACCCCATTTCTGTCCAAATCTACATGTTCAAATGCAGTGTTGGTCATTCCAAATCCTGATCCCAGAGGGAAGGGAAAAAAATGATCTTTAACTGCATTGCACACTCATGGATGAACTGCATACAAGCATGGCTGAGAGATTTCAGGCTCTACATTTGATATTATTTTCAAATTGGGCAATAAATCCATTTTTAAACATTTTTTTTATTGAGTGGAAGAAATTGAAGAATAACTGATTTTACTGCAAAATGTTATTGAGCGAAAGCCAAAGTTGAAAATTATATGAAGACTTTCAGTTGTAGAAAATCTATAAATTGTATTGTTGGGCAGTAAGGTCAAGATGTTCTTCATTGGTTTTCAAGCATTGTATTGAATAGAATACAGTTTCTTTCCCAACAATGAAGTAGAATTCAAATTACTAAATGTGGAGATCTGAGACACTGTTAGTCACAAACTCAACTGTTTCATTGAAAGTTGAGTGAACATTGTTTTGAGAATGTTTTACTTGATTATTTCATTGGTTTTAAACAAGAAACCTAGCTTTATAGTTTACCCATGTTTAAATTTACAGTTTTTGTTTTACATTTTGCACTGTAAATTACAAAATTCTTGACAATTTTTTAACAGGCCTAATACAGAGAATGGAAATAGGCACTAGGAAAGGCGATAAAAGTAAAATTAGGGCACACTGACAAAAAAGAACCTTGTAAAGAAACAAAAGGAAAAAATAGGTGGTAATTATTTTTTTCTGATGAATGTTGTGTTCTGTCTAATTATTTCAGGGTATCAGTTGACTTCACATATATATACATTATTTTGTAGCTATGAGCTGCATATAGTAAAGGATGAGACTAAGTAATTTGTTTTACATTATTCTTATCAGATGGTCCTTCACCATAGTCTTTCTATTTTGTAGAAGATGAGTTAGCATATGTTTATCATTTTATTCTTCATTAAATAATACCCCTTTTGGAGAAGATATACAATTTGAATTAAAAGTTAACTTAGATAGGTAAAACAACTAACAAAATATTTAGAACAGCCTAAGAACCAGTTTCTCAACATCTTCTGCTGTAATCATTAAATATTAATATGCAAAAATTGTTTATGGTGTTCAGCACATCAATCTTGTCTTTTGTTGTTTAATAGCTATTTTCATATTGAAACATTCTGAACAAGCAAATGAGAAAGGTTCTCAACCTATAAGAAATAGCACCCAAATCTCCCTCTAGAATGTGGAGAGGAGGACACATAGATAGGTTGTATGAAAATGATGGGTGGAACACACTTGACCATAGGTTTTTCAGTCAAAGATGACTTGGAGCTGAATAAAAACCCATTCTGAAATTTCTTTGAATGAAATTCCTATCTTTTATTTTTTTTTTGTTCTTTTTGAAAGCTTTGAGAATCATGTAGAGTTGGAGTTTGTCTCACAGTTTGAACCGTTTATTAAGTAAAAGTTAATTTTCCCCATTAAACATTGAATTTAAATCTTACAATAATTTTAAAGTGGTGATCAACATTATCTTGTAATTGTAGTATGTTGGTGAATGAGTCTTTGGTCTTCTTTCTGAGTATGGACTAAGATTTATGTGTGTAGTAGCATTCCAGAAAGTCAACATCTAAAGAGGAACAGTTGGGCACAATCTTTAGTCTAGTGACTTGACTGTTGGAATTTCACTGTTTGGTTACACTGGAGTTGATAGAATATAGATCAGAAAATTCAATTAAGGTGGGTGCAAAATTGCAGTTTGACTGGAACACTCTGATCCAAGAGTCAAGAGACAAATATAACCAGGTTGGTAACTTAACTATGAGGTCTTATGAAAGGTGTTGCCTATTTGTTGAGTACACTACTATCACTGAAGTTCTCAAGAGCAAGATGACATAGATGTGACAAGTTACTTGTGGATCTGATTTACTGAAACTGTTACAGGTAGGTGATCATTGAGAAAAGAGGGAGACTGAAGATGATTCAGTTTTTAGGGTTTTTCCCTTCATTTATGAGATACTGGAATGAAGGCAATAAGGTACTAGTTGTTGGGGTCAGAGCAGTTACTTTTTCTTTGAATTGGGGAACAACTTAGTGATCAGAGAAGTTTTATAGTTGTCTTGTGTGTATGTTGTGAAATTATAGGAGCAATGAAGGAAAGTTTGAAAGGAATTTTTGTTGTGTGCAGTTGAAAGCAAACCAGGGAACAAGTACCTATAGAGCCATCTTGCTTGAGGAATGGCAAGTAGGGTGATTCTGTAATGTTAGTAGTCTTTTTCTCTTGATAAAGGACCTTGACTGTAATTTGGGAGGTGAAAGGTCTTGTAAGTCATGAAATATGTAGAGATATAAAATGTTTTTCTTTTTGTAAACTATTATCATGAAGTGATATAATAACTAGATTACTATGTAATTAACCCCAGCGATTAATTAAAAAAAAACAAAAAAAACTAGGCAGATAACATTGTGGAATTAGTAATTCAATTTAAATTTGAAGGTCTTGTAAGTCATGAAATATGTAGAGATATAAAATGTTTTTCCTTTTTGTAAACTATTATCATGAAGTGATATAATAACTAGATTACTATGTAATTAACCCCAGCGATTAATTAAAAAAAAAAAAAAAAACTAGGCAGATAACATTGTGGAATTAGTAATTCAATTTAAATTTGATACTCAGAAGAATTATTTGCAACCAACAGAACAAATTGAAAGTTGTTTACAATAACCTCTCAAAAATTGAATTATCTTTTTGTTTATAAATAATAAACACTTTAAATATGAATAGCTCTTAGCTTGATATAATGATTCCATTTCTTTCATTCTATTAAAATTGCATTGTAGCTTTCTTTTATTTTCTTTTTTACAGTTATATTTTAATT
>NC_068985.1:19014753-19015704 GCF_001194135.2 Octopus bimaculoides
TAGGGTTAGGGTTAAAGCAAATTTAAAATGAAAAAAGCAAATAAAACGAAGGCATGGAGATTAAATATGCTTTACATTGCTTAATCAGCCAAAGGAGTAAATGTAAACAACTGAATACTTGTCAGTGATTGGTTGAAATTATTGAAATAAGACAATTTTTTACATGAAATAAATTCGAATACAAAAATATTTTTCTGTTCTATAACACAAAATAGATAAGTATACGAAGTTTGAAAGTCTTTCCGTACCAAAAACACTACGTAAAACATTAATGAAAAATGTGGCCCCCGTTTTAAAATAGATCCCAATATTTACTGTATCTGTGCATCTTATCAACATAAATTCTTAGAAACTTGTGTTGAAGATATGCGAGATGAATAAATATTAGCAATTATTTAGAGATCAATATTAACAATCATTTTACACAGAAAAACAGACTAACTGAAATATAATAATCAAACCCAAAGTATAAACAAATACATTTAATTAAGAAGCTCAGATTATTCATTAACATGTAGAGTTTGGTTGGAAGAAGCTAGCTCTTCTACTAATTTAGATAAAGTTTCCAACCTTCACTTCCTCATATCTTAAGATAAGAGTAGCTAACTGAATTATTTTACCTAGCAGGACTGTGACCACTTACTGTTCTCATTTACTACAATAAATGACACAATTATTCTGATTCTGTATGTATGTATCTAATTCAAGTACATATGTACAGGTGTGTGTGTGTGTATGATGATGATGATGATGATGATATATATGTATATATAGCTTCTTAGTTAGATGATATAAGTATACTATTTCTGCATTATGTCTCTTGAAGATTATCCAAATGAAACTTTGAATGTTTGCTTTGTATTTAGATTTTCTGAACAGTCTAAATGTTCTAAACTTGTTCTTGATCATCTTTTTTGTACAGTTTCAATTGATATTTACTTTCTACAAGAA
>NC_068985.1:19015714-19023892 GCF_001194135.2 Octopus bimaculoides
AAAAAAAAAAACAGTAAAATTTTTATTTCTTATGTACTAAATTCTTCTATTTAGTACATTAGCAACACTTAGATAAGTTTCTGTATTAGTCTTTATTTTCAGAATAAGTAGCAGATGTCTTTGCTTTTAATAGATTTTTTTTTCATTCCTATCTTTTGTGAAGCAACTTTTTATACAATTTCTTATGTCATTTTTTGCAGCATTGTGTGTTTTACAGGTGTGTTCTGCTATTGTCAGAGACACCTTTCCTTGAAGAAAAGCACTTTTACTCATGCAGAAATTTAAATTAAACCCTCTGAATTAATTAGCGATCTTACATTTTATAGTGATGTCTTATAGTCTTAGAGACTATAGTATGTTCACATCCAGTATTTAATTAACTTACATTTTGGAAGGGGTCTTTCTTGCCTTCCCTGACAAGAATTGACCAGTAAAATTAATTTTTCTCTTCGTTATGAATGTAATTTCCAATTTAATCTTTTTTTCTTATCCCATTCTATTAATTGTATGTTCTTTATGGAAAATACTCTCCAGTCTAATAAAACTGAAACATATCTGGAGTTGCTACTATATTTTTTAAAGAGCAGATTTCCTCTGCACTGCTTTTCCTCCATTTGTTTTTAATTTGGATTTCAGAGTTGTCTGCCTTGCCACTTTTGGCAAGAATTTGATCATCACAGTTAATGATTTTTTTTCATTACTAGTATTATTTTAATTAAATATAAACAAGGGCATTACAATTAGTTTCATGGCCATGGCATTTGAGGTGAAGTGTTTATTTAAATAGAAATTTCGATGTCCTAGATTATCTCCCAGTCAAAATTTATACTGGATTTTTTTATTTGTTTCTTTTTCTGGAAGATAATCAATTCTTAATATTTAACAATTTGGGAATTCAGTTTCTTATGATAATCTAATAGAATTAGATTCAGAACAGGAAATATAAGATTGTGGCGAACTTGTAAAAGCCATATTAATTTGAAAACAGTTTTATGTAGAATTAAAGGTAATAATAATGTTAATATAATATTAACAATATTACTTCCTTTCATTATCATCATCATTGTTTTTGTTATCGTTTTAATATCCATTTTTCCCTTGCTCGCATGGGTCGGATGGAATTGATTGAGGCAGATTTTCTTTGGTTGGATGCCCTTCTTCTTGCCAACCCATACCTGTTTCCAAGTAAGGTTATATTTCTGCATGACCTTGGAAGACTAGAAATGGACACCACTTGCATGATTGTGGCACTCATTTACAGCTATCATGTGAAGTCAAGGAAAGGGTATAGTAACACACATACATGCACACACCTATATATGTATGTATAACAGGCTTCTTTCGACGAAATCCACTCACAAGGCTTTGTAAAAGACACTTACCCAAGGTACCACCCAGTGGGACTGAACCAGAAAACCTGTGGTTGGGAAGCAAACTTTTTACTATGCAGTTATGCAGTTCTATTAAATGCAAAGTATGTAATGGCTACTGAACCTAAGTAGAAATATAAACTAAGTTATTTGTATAACATTTACATACAAATATAAAAAATGTAATTATAAATTGATCTGTAGTATATGCTCCTTTAAATAAAGCCAGTTACATAACATTAGTTCAAAATTGTTAGTAAATTAGGTTAGCGTTGAAGCTTTCTAAATTAGTTTCGGTTTTCTTTTAACAAGAATTGCTTATGACTGTCCTTAATTTTACGTCTTCAACATTTAAGTTTCAACAATTAAATTCTTAATAATATTGATTTCTTGTGAATTCAGTATTACATTATATATCTATTAATTAGTATGACATACATTTTAAATGCAAATTGGTTAACTGTTGTTCTACTGTTGGGAATTTCAATTGTTAATTTAAAAAAGGGGGGTTGAGTTTTTGTTTTTATGTAGTTGCTTTTAAAAATATACTTTCCTTTATGATTAAAAATCAAATTAGTTGGTACTCAAGACTTTGTAGTTGGAAATAGAAGAGCAGAATTTTCAGAAAATGCATTTGGTGGTGGTGGATGAGTACCAATAAATACATTCAGTTGATTCAGTCAATCATTTATCTCTCCCAAATAAGTTTTTGGTTTCATTTCAAAGTAAGAAATCAATGTTTGAAAATTTCCTTTTGTAATGGCTGTTATTAAAAAGTTCATAGCTGCATGGTTTCAAACTCCATTCTTTCAATCCTATTTGAGCAAATTATCTCTGCCATAGTCTGAGGTCAATCAAAGCCTTGTGAAATTTTGTTGATAGAAACTGTGTGGGTGTCTATCAGCATAACTACTTGTACCTGGACGGTAAACTTAACCCGTTGCTTGGTTTAATGTTGCCACTTGGTTTTTGAGTGCCTTTACCCGAGCCCATTTTGTTGTAAGCATTTAGGTCTGGTCACTGGTCTAAGAGTAACTACTTTTCTTTCATCTGACTATGAAAGTCTGATTCCTTACAGCCTATTATAAGTCTGTCATAATGTCTTCTTCAAGACAACTAAGTAGTCTCTCAAACCTTGGGATGTTTAGAAAAGGAGGAAATGAGGACTGTGATGATCATGCCTTTTCTATGTAAATTGAAATAATTTCTCTGAGTAATTTTTTTGTTAATGCCTTATACCTGGCTCTCTGAGAATGTTTCTATGGTCCCCCACATTTTTTTTTTTTAAAGCAAATTGTACATATTGGCACAGGCGTGGCTGTGTAGTAAGAAGCTTGCTTCCCAACCACATGGTTCTGAGTTCAGTCCCACTGCATAGCATCTGGGGCAAGTGTCTCCTATAGCCTCAGGCTGACCAAAGCCTTGTGAGTGGATCTGGTAGATGGAAACTGAAAGAAGCCCGTCGTGTATATATGGCAGCTGTATATTTTGTTTGCCATAGCACACCTGATTCTGTCTTCATTCCTGATCTTTCTCTCTCTGGCCAGGTAACCTTGTACGTCTTCTTCAACAAGACACATGTGTGTGTGTGTATATGTTTGTGTGTCCCCTCCACCATCTCTTGACAACCGATGTTGGTGTGTTTATATCCCTGTAACTTAGCAGTTTGGCAAAAAAGACCAATAGAATAAGTACTAGGCTTACAACGAATAAGTCCTGGAGTCAATTTGTTTGACTAAAGGCAGTGCTCCAGCATGGTTGCAGTCAAGATGACAAACAAATAAAAAAAGAAAAAAGAATATTGGATGATCTGTTGGAGTAAAGTTTTTGTGGCATATTTACTGTTGTTACTGGGACAATATGCATTGTCAATAACCCAATGAAAATATCAAAAATTGAAATAAAATAAAAGTGTGTATTTGCTGTGGATTTTGATATCTGTTGATTTAATTTCATTAATTCTAAAATTTCACAGTATCAATTTTTCTTCATAGTAAAGAAATGTCTGAATTAAAATTATGCCCATACACTGATATATGTAAACTAGTGTCCTTATCTTGGTTGTTAGTCACAGCATTTTAGCTCTGAGGCTATAACAACTAAAATGAGGATGCAAGTCTGAATATATTAGTATATAATAAAATTCTTCATTTCAGAAATTCAAATTATTTATTGTTTTTGATTGGCAAAATTGAGTAGCATTTCCCATTAGTATGTCAAGTATGTGTTTTCCTTGGACAAAAATGTAATTCTGTTAAAAGTTAAAAGTTTGTGTTGTTACAAACACGGACTTTGTATCTAGATAAAAGTTTTTATTTGAATACTCAATGTAAAATATCATATGGACAGGTGAAAAGTACATTTTGTTGTTACAGCAAGTTTCAACTCTTACTGTCACTGGCCACTATAAGCATAGTCGTCCCCAAACATCTGTACACATCTATAACATTCTACAACATTACTATAATTTTATCTAAAGAACACTACCCTCCTACTCACTCCAAACAATACACATGCACACAAGATTAACAACAGTAGCAATGGCCTCATTAATCCCTAACAGTGAGCTGGGATGCATTGCACCAATAAGTGCAGAGGAATAGTAACTGATATGCTCCAACGTAGACTACTTCACTATCGTCATTGCCAGAATGAAAGACCTTCAATGTGGTTACTAGAAAGAGCAGCCAAATCTTCCTCAAATCACATTCTATTCTTTTCTGGAAACAAAAGGATATTTTGGACTAGGATAAGGAGAGCTTATGTACTGTGCTTGAAGAAGAAGACATGATGGTCAAGGCTGAAATGCCTTTGATTGTAGGCCTAATCTATCAAGGCTGACCTGGGGCTAAACTATTATTACTCCTAGTGTACAAAAATTCAACGTTGTCACAGTGCACATTACTGCATGTCAGGGTGTATGTCTGTCTTCCAACAGATGAAGGCATGGCTTACCTGAACAACTGTGAATTGCACTTTATCGTTTGACTGACTGTGTGTCATAGGTCTGGGCTATCGGAGATGACTTGAGGCTTAATAACAACATCAGTAGCTGTAGTATATGTGAAGACTTGTTTGCACATTTTTGTAATAAAACCTTCATTTTGATTTGATGCTGAAATATTTTCATTAGCATAAGAATTAAAATGTTTCAACTTCAGATAATTAAATGAGTTTAGCCTTTTGATGAAAATTAAATGTTCATCAAAAGACTAAACTCATTGAGGTGAATGTTATGATTATCATTGAAAATACAGGTTTTTGATACTGATTCTAAAGAAATATGGAAACGTTCAATTATTAATTGTATATGAGAAACATTTCATGTAAATTATTACATTTTGTATATACATATTTTGAAGATTAAATTTAAAAGCCATACACTTCTCTTTCTAATTTCTCACTTCTTCAATGGAAATTCAATTTTATTTTATTGATTTGAGATTGATCATTAAAATATGTATGTTAAAATATTTAAGTTAGTATTCCTTGACCTTTTTCATAATTATAGCAAGTGCTCTCCAAATAATATCTCTCTATCTCTACTATTGATGACTCCTTGGTGTGCTGCTGCACCCCAGGTGATAAATGCTGTTTTAAGTCAATATTTCACAATCTTCAATTGTTACAATTCTTTAAAAGATGAAAAAGAAATTTGAGAATAGAGTAATTAAAATATTTTTATATAGTTATTTGATTATGTTGATGTGTACGCTCAAGTCGGTTCTGATTGAGCAGGCCTAAGACATATAATCAATCAAAAGACTGTGCAATCTGCAAATCTCTTGTTCTCAATATACGCCTTTACCACAGTGGTTCTCAGCCAGGGTCCATATGAACCATGGAGGGTCCATATAAGATTTTTTGTTAAAATTTAGGTGCAATAAATTGACTATATCTCTACAATACACCAAATATTTAATTTTTTATGCAATTTCTAATAATATTTAATTATAAAAAATACAATAGGAGTTTTTAAAACATTAAATGGCTGTGAGGGTCTACCCAAGTAAAATAGGAATCAAGGGGATCCATGGGATCAGGTTACTAGCAAGGACTTCTTATCTCACAACATACTGATACCTGTTATACTTTCAAAATGTCTTAAAAGTTGAAAAGCAGACACTCTTTCTTGTCTGTGGACTTGAATCCAATTAGACACTCCACAAACACACACACACATGCATGCACATTACCACTAACTAATACTTAAACCACACATCCTTTCCTCTGAGACACAAATCTCTCACCATCTAGACTATCCAGACCACATTCTGTAATCAAGTTTCATTCTAAAAGGTGGTACCTGCATACATATATAAATAATAGATTCTACTCTTCTTGCCACTCACATTTCTCACCTGGACTTCCAGTTACTCTGGCTCAGTCTCCCTTCTTCAATCTTAGTATATAGTCTTTGCATCTATTGGGTTGTTTGACCGTTTCCTTATCTTAATTGCTCACCACACATTCACATAAAATTCACCTCCCTAATACTTGGACATAATGACACTTCAAGTTTACTAAATGCTCAGATTTCTGTCAGTTCTACATTAGCTGTCTGTGGTAGCACATAAGCTTCATTCCTGACCCATCGAAGACTTCTACATATGTGATAGAAACCATCCTTTTTGGGCATATTCTTCCACATCCTACACACAGGCAAAAAAGTTAGGGAAACTGCTTATCATGTGGTTGTCATGACTTTGTGATGCAGAAAGTGATGATGTTCTAGAGATGAGTTACTGTAGTTTAGTTTAAAGTTGTGTTAGTGTGTCTTGTTTCAAATATGAACGAAGTTTATTGATATGCTTGTTTTTGCGTACATCTAACGACAGTGCTTGGGAGTGCATTAAAGTATTTATTTAGTTAGTGAATGTTGTTATTTAGCCTGATGTCAACCTAGGTTGTTTAAGAAGCATATTTAGTTTCTATTTCTAGCAGGTCAAGCAACCATGTAGAGGCTACTTTGTTAGCTTGTATTAGGACATGCAACTGAGTTAGGTATGTGGTATTGTGTATATTATGTTAGTGTTTTGTGTTACTGGTTTTATATTTTCCAAATTACTGTATTCATGTCTAAGTTGCACCCTTAATTCAGTGTTAAATATTTGTAAAAAGAAGTTTTTTCCTCTTCATATTCAAACTTGATATCAGCTTTGCTCTGTGTATTAGTTGAATCCCAGTTTTTCCAGTTGGAAATAAGGTATATAATGGTGCAACTTATGTGTAAGTAAATACAGTACTAGCATTCTAATGCTTTGTTGAGTCAAATTCATGTGTATATTATCTATGTAGTGGATATGTAATTTTATGTATATTTTGAAGTCTTCGCTATAGTTTGACCTGTACTGCCTTATTATTAAGGTGGAATTAACCCTTTAGCATTCAAATTATTCTGTCAAATTTAATGCTTATTATTTACATTGTTTGGAATAAATCATGCATTATCTTGTAGCTTTGAGGTTTTTATGATGCAATTGCTTATTTTTAAAAGGATGTGGGGTAGGTTGGACAGATTGCATTTGGCTGGTTTGAATGTAAAGCAGGTAGAATATTTAGGCCGGATATGGTTGGTTTGAACAGGATGCGAGTTGTTCTGTGTCAAGGTTGTAGTATTGTTTCTTGCATTACTGCCATCTGAATGTTGTGTCACGATGGTGTCTTCTTAGCTGTTAGTATTAATTTTTTTTGGACATATACTTGGGACTCAGTTGTTCCGCATATTCATCCATTTTCTTAGATAATTAGGTGAAATATAAAACAGATTTGACTGCTATTTCTAGTAGTTTAAATGACTGCATGGATGCTCCCTCTTTAGTTGAAATTATTTGGTTTTTGTTTGTGTTCTTTTATGTAGCATTGCAACAAGTGGCTGTTAACATTTTTATTAGTAAATATTTAATACTGTAAAATACCACTACTAATTGTCAGATCAATTATTATATTTTTAGTGGTAAGAGTAAGTATTTACACCTTGTTGTAGCTTTGCATTTCCATTCAGAATACTTTTACAGAATTTTATTAAGGAAAAACATTCACAGAAATTGACCAAGTTGATCTTTCTCTTTCTCTCTCTCTCTCTCTCTCTCTCTCTCTCTCTCTCTCTCTTTCTCTCTCTCTCTCTCACACAGAGAATATATCATTCTATGTCTGCTTTCATTGCTTGCATGGGATGTAGGGATATGTTTTGCTCCATTGTCTCAGTCTTTGCAGGGTTTTTATAGCTGAATGCTCTTCCTAATGCCAACCACTTTACCAAGTGTACTGGGTGCTTTTTTTATTTAAAAAAAAAACAAACTTTAGCACCAGCACTAGTGGGGTCACTTTGTAATTTGCAACACTAAAGAATAGAAGATAGGGTGGTTATTTTATGCAAGGTGTGGAGAGGTGAAAGGGCAATGAGTGATTTACTGTTGTGGAGGAGATTCATAGCCATCTCACATTTTATATGGTTGGGTAGGGATTGCTGGAGTGGCAGCAAAAAGGGAGGGAAATATGGTGGGGATGAGGTGCCAGAATGTATGTATGTATAAAGTCACATTCAAGAAAGTGCATAAAAGAATCAGGAAGGTGGGTGAAATTGTATGATTGTAGGGAAGAGTGAGAAGTGGATAGAAATATGTGGTAGGGGTGGTCAGATGTACATATAGGGCAGATATAGTAAATGATGAATAGGGGTGAGACTTGTGGTTAAGAAGTTCACTTCATAATCATGCGGTTTCAGGTTCAATCTCATTGCCTGGAACTTTAAGCAAAGGTCTTTTATTATTGAAAGTTTTGGATAGACTAATGTTTTTATATATAT
>NC_068985.1:19023902-19039792 GCF_001194135.2 Octopus bimaculoides
GAATAAGCCCTGGAATGAAGTATTTATCAGGTTTGAAAGTTTGACTTTATTGTTGTGATGTACAGTAAAAGTGCAAGGAAAATCCTGTAAGGTATAAGTATTAAGTTTATATAGAGCATTAATTTATGTTAATCTTTTTAGCATTAAGGGAAGATGAAATTGTTCTTAATTGCTGTCATAAAAGATATGAATGACAACTCATTCATTTTTCTTCATTTAGAAAGTTTTCAGACATAAATATAACTCTTTTGCTTTTTTATATTTTTTAAAAAGGGGAATGTCATTCAGATGAAAAGATAATTTGATATATCACAATTGTAGCAACATGTATATATATATATATATAACAATGCATTGACTCATTCCTATAAATACATTCATTCACAAAGTCATAAAAATGTTTTTGTTATTCATATCTGTTGATTTACTTCTCTTATATAATCAAGGTGTCAAAGTAGGCAATTGGTGTTATATAAACGAGTACATTGAACTCTTTACTGTAGCTATTATTATTTGACATATAAGAATAGAAAGTTCTGTACTAACAATTTATTAATGTTGTTTATAGCAAGATATGAGTATTATGCAAAAGCTGTTATTGATTTCTTTTAATTTGGCTAGTTTTTTTCAAGAGCAAGCTACACTTCTCTAAATAGATTCCATTATATTATAGAAACTTAAGGAATTATTTCTGGAGGTCAGAAATGTATAGTTAATCCAAGTAGGATTTGAACTTGAGGCTGAGAAGAATGCACTATTTTCTTACCATCTTCAGTGTTACCAATTCCACTGCTGGGGTTGCCTTTCCTGCTTTTGAGGTTGATAAAATGAGTACTGGTCAAGCACTGACATCAACTTACCCCTTACACTAAAACTGCTCGCCTTGTACCAAAATTTGAAACTATTGTTAATACTCTCATAATAAAACTAATACTTATATATAATCATCATCATTTAACGTCCATTGCCCATGCTGGGGCATGGGTTGGATGGTTTGACTGGGCTGGCATACTGGAAGGCTGATTCTGACTCCAGTTTGATTTGGCATGGTTTTCTACAGTTGAATGCCCTTTCTAATGCCAACCACTCTGATAGTGTAATGGGTGCTATTATGTGCCACCAGCACGGGTGCAAATTTGTGTGACACTAGTATCTTCCACAATACTTATATATAATATTATGTATTATTATAAGGATTTTATATTTGCAAACAAAAAAAAAAACAAAAAAAAGATGTTTAGAAATTCAGATATTTCTTGAAATGTTACACTGAAAGTTTTCAAAATCTTTCCTATAATAAATCGTCATATGCAAGGTGAAATGTGAGAATCAAACAGTGACTTGCATATTTATACTTAATACATTCCAGCGGATTTGAGTGTTACCCGTTTACACTACTGAATCTGGTATGTTATGAACACATTTGTCTGAAAAGAGAAGTTGATCTCCTAT
This sequence comes from Octopus bimaculoides, assembly GCF_001194135.2. Taxonomy (NCBI): domain Eukaryota; kingdom Metazoa; phylum Mollusca; class Cephalopoda; order Octopoda; family Octopodidae; genus Octopus; species Octopus bimaculoides. The sequence goes on from NC_068985.1 coordinate 19,025,355, forward strand.
GATGAAACATTACAGCAATTAGTATATCCATGTTCAAATATACCAGAACATCTTAAAAATAAGTATGCAACTCATTCTTTTCTATTTTTTTTTTATTTAAACAAAAAAGTTGGACATTTTGGTGTTAATCCTTTAACATTCAAGATTATTGTCAAAAGTAATGCTCATTTATTCACATTGTTTTGAATTAATCATGCATTTTTTGTATCTTTGAAATTTTGATGAAGTAACTGTTAATTTTTAGAATGATATTTGTTGTAGAGTTAGTGTGAGAGGCCAGATCTGGCCAGTTTGAATATAAAGCCCTGGAATATTTTGACCAGATATGGCCAGTTCAAATGCTAAAGAGTTAAAGTAGATTTGCAAATTAATACACAACTGTATTTTCTATCATTGGTAGACTGTTGTTGTGTTATCATGGCTAAGTTTTACTCAAACTTATGTTGCTGAAGTCATCAATCAATGAAATGGTAATCCACAGGCCTAGTATTTGGGATACGCAATGCTTCTATGCTGTATGGATATATATAGACAATTTGTCATGCAGTATATAGATGAATAGTGTTGCAGTTATCACATGATGGTTCTGTTGTCCATTCAGGTTTTATATGATCAAAGAGTAAGATGATTGATTTCTTGAGGAATTAAAGTTGGTTATTTTATTGAATGTTTATTATTTGGATTGGATCAATGAAAGAGGATAGTGTTGTAATGTTCAAGGAGTGTTGAGGATGTGTCTGAAAGTAGTTGAAGCCTCTGTTTTTTTTTTTTTTTTTAAGAGTTGGGTTTCTTTTTCGTTTGTTTAGTATATTGAGGTTTAATTTCACTTCGTTTCTGTTCAATTTTTACTGTTTTAGTTTATTCTATTTGTCTTGCCTTTTCCTTACCAAATGTTTATGTGAGTCATTTAGAAATTTTAGTTAGGATTAGAGTTCTTCATGCTTTGTCTATTTGTTTGCACTGTACTGTATGTATTGAGATCATTTCAATAGTGTCTGAGATGTTAATGTAAATGTAGTGCAAATTTGTGAAAATATAAGAGATTAGTAGGGGTACGTTTTATCTGTATTTGTTAGAATTACTAAATAATTTAACTTGTAGCACCATTTCCATTATATTTGTTGTAATGTCTATGTAGAATATATATGATACTTCATTCTATGTAAATATTTCTCTCCCACACCACTCTAAAATAGTTTGTGAGGTATAACCTTTAGAGATAACCAAAAGTGAGATTTTGACCTAGTTGGGTCTCATCAACTTCAATGCAATTAGTGTAGGGACATTTTCTTATATATATATAGATATATATATATATATATATATATATATATATATATATATATATATATATATATATATATATATATATATGTAATTAATTCATTAATATGTTTTATTACTTTCACTTAGTTTATGTAATAAGTGCATTTCCAATGATTTTGCCTCTCCTGTATTATGAAGCTGTAACCTGAGATTTATGGAACAGTTGTGTTCTAATTCTAGTTGGTTTCTTTTATTTGTGTAAATGTTTTTGGAGTTTTATTTATCTGCTGAACATTTTAGGCTTATGCATATATTTCTAATGCATGTTTCAGTTGCACTGCACTATACTTAGACAGTGTTTTGTCCTAGATTTTAGGTGTAAAATGCCTTTTTCTCAAAAATTTGCTGTGTTGAGTGTTATTGTATTGTGTGCAAGATATTGAAAATGTTTTGTGACAGCAGGTATTATTGGATAAATTGCCCAGTTTTTGAAAAACCAACGACAAAAGATTCAATTACCCCAGGTTGTGGTTGTATGTTGGGTCACATAGCATCTCATCACTTATAGTGTGCATCAGCTATCATCACATACAACAGCAGAGAAAATTGGCCACCAGCATGATAAAATGTACCTAAATCACTGTCTTAGGTAAGAAAACTAGAGTCTCCCTCTTCTTTCTGTCAGTTCTTATTCAAAGTTACTGCCTTCCTAGATGGGTAGCTTGTAATACAACTTGTGGAATCCATGTCACATTTGTACAGATTACAGATGTGTATTTGTAGCTTACTCAGAAGGATGGTGTCCAGACCCTTTTGCAGAGTATCTGAGAGTGGTTGGAGAAAGAAAAGAAACTGTAAATAAATAAAATATATCAATTGTAGAAGCATCTCTTAATGGTAAATGATTCTCCTTCCATATATGTTCAATTATTTTTGATTTCTTGGTCTCTTCTGGTCATTATTTCTTTGTGCTGGTCATTATTTCTTTCAGCTGGACAGAGTATCCTGTTTCACCTTTCTTTGTTCAGATTGCTCTTTTATATTATATTCTTTCTTTATAACTTCCTAGAGTAGTGAAGAGAAATATGAAGAAATATGGCATTACTCTTGAAGTTTGTCCTGACATTTAATTTGCTTCACATCATCAGACCCTTTATTACAATTCATAATTATAGTAATTTTCTCTTTAATTCCTTCTCCTTTGGGGCAAGTGGTTAAAAAATTTTGGTGGTTATTCATTCCTTAAGAATGTTTTATTCATATGGTCCACCTTCTAGTGACTTATATGAATATATTAAATAATATAGATAGGATTTTAAGCAAATGGTAACAAAGACAGCAGCTTTAGTGTTGTTGATGGCATTAACTGGGTTGATGATAGTAGGAAGATATATTAAAGTCAGTGCAGCTGTGCTTAGCTAGGGACAAAAATATACAACTGCAATTGGAGAGGAAGGAAAGTTTGTCTTCTGGTTTTAAATTGGTCGGTTTTCATAATCTACTACTGCAAAAGTGAGGTTGTATGTTAGCAGCAGTAGCTGATAGCTTCCAGATGTTGAAGATTTTTGTTCTATGTTTGCAGAACAGCAATACTGTCTCTTAGTGAACTCGGAGGTTTGGTATAGTGCTGTGACAGAGTGGAGAACACAATGAAAAATGTTGTGTCACAAGCAAATTTAGAAGCTTATCAGTTTGTAAAACTATTAATGACTGCAGTTAACAAATGTGAGAACTGATAAAGATTCAAATAATTATTTAAGTTTAGGGAATGATTAATTAATTGTTTTAATTACTATGTAAATAAGCCCATTTTTGGAGAAACAGTATGCAATAACAGCAGCATTGGCTGAAAACTATATCTAATTGAAAAAAAAAAAAGAAAGATCAACTCATTACTTCTTGCCTGATTTACTTGAATAAACTGCTAATTAATATAAAATGTTTTTAAACTTTGAGATAAATTAAGAGGAAAAAACAAAATAAAACTATAAATGGTATTGTAAAACTATTTAAGTTCATGATTTCATGTGTTAGATAGTTATTACAGTTCATGTCAGGCTTAACTAACTCTTGTTAGATGGAACCAACTTGTTTGTAGGCTTATATTTTTTTGTCTGGTATTATGAATTACCAGATTTTTACAATTTTTTATCCAATCTGCCTTATTTGTGTTTAGATTATTACAAATACTTTTCTTGAACGAACTAATTTTACCCAGTTGTTTTTATGCTCAAACTCTCCTTACATGTACTTTTAACGTTTTAAATCTTTCTCATTTTTGTGGATGTCTGTTAGCAGATTACTGGGATGGCCATATGCTAGTCTGTTTGTTGGACATGTTGAGGACCAAATCTAACCCTAGTTTATCACCTACCCCAGATACTTTATGGAATTTTTGTTGAAGGCTGTATCAATATCATCTCCATTACCTGTGCACTGCTCAACTCCTCCATCAGCTTCGTTGATTCCATCCACCCTGTTCTAGATTTCACATTCATCTTCTCTTATCACCTCTGTTAAGTTCATGCTCTGTTGATTACCCCAACACAATGACCCAACATCATTCCTTTCTATATTTCACCTCACTTCATCCCACCCATATCACATCTGCTCTTATCTATCTACAATTTTTTAAATCTGTCTCACCTCCGTAGCCATGGCCCCAGCTTAGTCACACCAGATGTCTCATACTCACACATTGGTTTTTATCCCCAACCAGTCTTTGATGCTGAAACTGTGGTATCTGGGCTATTGAATTCACTGCTGTGCTCTTGCTTCGTATCTCTCATACAACTGCCTTTTCCTTCATCTACCATCCTGCCACTTCACCATACCAATGTACCATTCAACAGCACTTTTGTCTCCTTCAATCAGATCTTGCTACTTTCTATCTCATATCTGAACACCCTCTCCCTTTCTTCAAAATCAACTGCAATCCTGTTCCTTCATCCAAAACGACACCACACCTCACAGATCTAACTTCTCCTACCATGTCACTAACCATTTCACCTGTACCACCAAATATGTTATTGACTGCATTGAATACTGGGGGCTTCTTCATTGTTTGAGAAACTTCATCTAAGATATGTATGCAGGCTGTTTTAGGGAACACATTCTAGATGTCTAATATAACAACTCTAGATCACTCTGACCTGTACCACATCACTTTAATTCTCTTGGCCACATCTGTCTGCATCTCTCTGTGCTGTACTTTTACACTGGGGATTAATCACCCCCAACCCCTGCTTGTCTGTTGTAAAACTAAATTCCATCTCCACAAAACTCACTCAACTGGAATGACATGTTTTCTTGTTGTCCTTTAATAATTTGTTTCCCTTTATTAACTCTGTCTCCCACCTAGTACCACCAACACCCTGATAAGTGCCCTCCTGTGCACTTCAACCTCTTTCCATCTCAGTACACACACACACCATTTTATTCACACCACCTACACAACATATCACACACCCATGTACTTACTTAACATGCTTATATACAATCCCCTATACTTTCATACTCTCCCCTCTACACACACACACACACACACACACACACACACACACACACACACTCTTAATCCCACTGGCTGGAAAACACTCTACTGGCTATAAAATGCCATTCCTCTGTATCTACTTTCATAAATTCAATTTGCTGTTGCTTTCATTGTAAACACTGCTTCAATGGAGCTTCTCTCTAGATAAGGACTATTGTTTGAAATATCGAACTCTCCTCTGTTTATTCCTTGGAGCGTGAAATTAATTACATTGTACCTGTTTGGTGTCTGTTTTTGACATTTTTTTTTTTGATATTTCATTACCATATGTTGATGCAGACTTGATTACTTCTGGATTGGATTTATATTGTTTCTTTCTCATTAATTGCCTTTATTTTATTGTTTATTTACAGTCTATTTCACCCACCTTTTTCGTATATCACATAATTTACTATTTATTTTTATTTTATCTGAGAATTAGTCTATCAACAAAGGCAGTAGTTTCCTAAACCACTAATTGCTCTGAACTCTTAACATTAACCTGTCATATAGCTCATTCTCTACATAAATTAGATAAACTGATAACAAAGCTTTATGTGAACTACCACAATAGTCCAATAACCTTTAGACTTTAGATGATGCAGACAGATCAGTTTCAGTAGTAAATTTAGAACTCTTAATTATCGATTGATTGTCAGTATAAATGAAATTTTTGTTATGTTCCCCCCCACTCCTTTCCAAAAATTTAATTCTACTAATTACCTACATTTTCATAAGAAATCTGTATTGCTGCATTTAACCTAAGCCATATTCAATTATCCTTCAGTGATATCAAACTTGTATTTTTTCTTTTTTCATTTCAACAAAGAAAAGCATTTCACCAGCAACTCTTCAGGTTTTCAAAATTAAATTGTTACCTCTAGAGGTAGGGCCTATGGCCATCATCCCAAACTAGTGAAGCCCACTTCAGTGCTCTAATCAGTTCTCAAGCCAAGATTTAAAAAGCTTTATTAAAATAAGTTGGCTTTAGGGTAAATATTTTGTGAGCATGGCTGTTTGGTTAAGATTGTTTTGCAACCATATAGTTTCAGGTTCTGTCTCATTGCATGGCACTTTGGATAAGCGTTTTCCACTATGGGCCCAGGTTGACCAATGCCTTGTGACTCAATTTGGTAGGCGGAAAATGTGTGAAATCCCATTGTGTATGTGTGTGTGTGAGTGTTTTTGCATTTGACAACCAGTGTTGGTTTGTTTACTTCCCTGTAACTTAACGGTCTGGTAAAAGTAACTGATAGAATTAGTACCAGACTTAAAAGGAAAAAAAAAGAAGCAAGTACTGGAGTTGATTTGACTAAATCCTTCAAGGTGATACTCCAATGACTGGGACAAGTGAAAGGCATAAAAAATATAAGAGTTATATAAAAGATTTACTCAAACAATTTTTCATTGCTGAATATATTATTATTTTTTTATCACTATGGACAATCTATTCTAAACCAATCATCCATGCTTGAATTCATAATTCTCACCAGATTACTGAATGTATATATGATAGCTAGTGATGTTTCTTTGTTAGACTTTTAGGTAACAAAAGCAATATAGAGATGTTTTTCAGTTAAATCTTTTCAAGAAACTAGTTATTAGTGATGTGTAGTTTCCTCTTCCACCAACCATGTTGTGGTTAACTGCTATTATTATATCTGCTTTCACAATTTTCTTTCATTGATACCCATTATATTATGTGATATATTTAATATCAAAAATATCTAGTAACTAGTAGTGTTCCCACCCATTTTTAATAATTCATATGAGAGCTATTGTTACAATACTACTTTTGTTTTTTTAAATTCCTTAATGATTGAGCTTAATGACTGATATAACTGACCATTGAAACAGGCTCTTCAGCTTAAGAAATATCTCTTGGGTATATGGTTGAGAATCTTGCTTTGCAACCATGGGTTTTCAAGTTTAGTTCCACTGCATTGCACTTCGGGCTAGTGTCTTCTTTAGCCTTGGGCCAACCAATGCTTTGTGAGTGAATTTGGTAGATGGAAACTGTGTGTGTTTTTGTGCTTCTCTCTGTCTGTTCACACATTGCATGACAACTGGTGTTTGCTTATGTCTCTGTAAATTAGCAATTTGGCAAAAGAGATTAATAGAATAAGTACCAGACTTAAAAATAAGTACTGGGATTGATTTGTTCAACTAAACCCTTCAAAACGGTGCCTCTGCATGGCTACAGTCTAGTAACTGAAATGAGTAAAGGTAAAAGTGATATCTTTTCTAATCCTCATTTTTTTCAGTTTTAGCATATTTTCACCCATCTCCACAACAGATTAATATACTGAACCATAAAAGAAATGTCACATTGTAAAAGATTTGCTACTTCAGGCTGATGACGAGCAATGACTCAGAAACATGTCCCTGAATGCACACTGGACTGGGTGGGGGTGCTTGTCTCCCCCTTGCAAATATAAGGACAAAGGAAATGTGTCAAAGCCGACAGGAAGTGGTCCAGCTTCCTAGGGCTAAATAGCAGTAGTATGATTCCCTTATTGGGACTGTCACGTTAAGTTGACAGTATACAACTGCTTTATCATAACACTGCTGCTTAATTCTCTCTGAGATTTATAATTAGATCATTTCTAATTTATGTAATCAAAAGATTTTTTGTTTCATAGATATTGAGATGATATGGATTCTATCACATTTTTAGGTAATTTGACACCAGGAAGATGTCATTGACCCACAACACCACTCTCTTTTGAAAACACAAGGAATGCATGTAGGGTTCAAACTCACTTTTATTGGTTTAACTCTATATAAACTAAGTTTATACAGAGTCATAACTTTGTTTCTGTCCTTGTGATTTTTTTCAAATCGAATAAATCTCTTCTATATGAAGGTTGAATATTTATATCTTTTTTTAGAGACAGTGAGAAATAAATAAAAAAGAAATGAAAAGAAGAGAGAGAATATGCAAGATAAGATACAACATTTGAAGGAAAAGAAATTTTAGCATTAGTTTCAACCAATGTTGGTGTAGTAATATCTTCAGGTGTGGCTTTTACTGACATTCTGGCCTTGGCTAGAAGTTGAAATTGTCTTCTTAAATGGGGAAGTGTGCCATCAAAGGTTGTGTATGTCTGTGCAGATTTATGTGTACTTGGACTGATAGCAATGTATATATAGATCACTGTAGAGGAGGTGGAATAAGTAAACAAAGTGCTGACATAGTTCTAATCAAGAGAAAAACATGTTGATGAAAATGGTGGAATATGTGATTGCTTGAGAATTAGAATAACAAGTTAAGAATGCTAGAAATATTGTGTTCATGAAAATTATTGTAATAATAATATTACCCAGTTGGTATGAAGGCAATTAAAGAATATTAAGAATGGTGGAATTTTGAAGTTTTGATGCATGAAATGAATGAACATTAAAAACTTAGAGATAGATAATGGGTAGATATTAGGGGTAGGGATTGGAGGAAGTGGAATATATCAGGTGTAGACAAACTACTAGAGCTATAAATAGATACACACCAACACATCAACTGCATCTGCTAACCTCCTCAGTTCATTCATACCAAAACATTTACACTCTTCTCATAGGTATTCATATTTTTAGTGCATTCATAAAACCATCTACATATGCATAGATATGCATGCAAGCACACACACTTAACATTTGTAGCTTCATATGAATGTATATTTACATAAGCTTAAATATACATATCCATAATCCAATATCAACAATTACATATGAACATACGAATCTTTCATTTCTTGAAATGTTGGTATGAATTCTAAAACCATCCATTTGTGCAAAGGAGCACATGAGAGTTGCAACAGATACAAATTTGAGGAGGTACTGACAAAGTGGTTTATCAATCAACAATCCTTTGGTAACAACATCCATAGCATAGAAATTCATAATGCTACTGCTAAACTTGCTAACCATATGGACATCAAGAATGTTCTGGCAATTTAGAAATCACCAGACCATTTGGGTAGAGGATAAATGATTTAATTAACTGTGAAGGGCTCTTAACTTTCCAAGTGTATAACATGAATAGAGCTGGTTTTTATTGGCAATTGCTGCTCCAGACTACCCAAGCTTTTAAGAAAGAAATTGCTACACCTACTTGTAAATTTTGTAAATTAAGTAAAGAATGCTTTTTGTTGGCATAGTGTTATATGAATGTAGATGGTATGCAACTTTTAAAGTTAATGGTTGCAGTGAAATCAGTGCATCTACAAGTTTTGAAAGACATAAAGTACTGGCTATTTTATTGTTTCTTCTGTTTGAGCAATCCAGTTGCATGCAGATTAATCAGCAGAATGGTTAGACATGACCTACAAATCTGTTGTTTCAGTTATACAATAACTCCTTCTAACTGAAGATCCAACAGTACACTTCAGTGATGAAGCTTACAATATGACAGTTTGGATCTGTTGTATTCTCTCCACTGTCCACTCTATTTCTATAAGTTTGTAGATTCCCATGGCCACAGTAGAAGTGTGCAAGGTGGACTTGGCCAGAGCATGACAGCTGCTGTTTTTCTGTTTTCATGGGAAATTGGAAATGGAGGACATTGGTTACATGATGGTAACACTCATTTACAACTATCACATGTGTCTGGGATTAATGGGGATACTGATGTTGCAGCTGTTTCTGTGTGTATGTGCTGAGCTTGAGTTGAGTGAGGGAGATAGAATTTTTAGATTGATGGTAGATTGTTGTATCTGTGTCTGGATGTGTGTGTATGTGTGTGTGGGGGGTGCTGATTCTTCATGTATTGGCAGAGACTGTGATGGTTGGTGTATGTTGTTGCAATAAACAATGCACCTTGCATGTCTTGATGTATTTTTGTTTTTAGTATTATTTTGTCAGGATAATGTATGATGTACTGTTTTGTGTATTTCATAGTTTAGAGTGTCATTTGGGTGGCATAGTTCATGATGGATCTAATGTATGTCATGTATACATTATTGTTTTAGTTTATTTCTGTTGACCAAATGTCATACCTGTGATTGCTCTCAGTATTTGCATGGCTTTGATTTCTTTATTAGGTCTTATGTAGATTCTGTGACTAATGTGGAATTGTTATAGCTTTTTGATATTTTGGTTTTCTGTATATATGTGTGGAATATGTTTGTTGAGTGTGATTGTTTTACATGATGTTTCCTGGCATTGCTAATTATAAAGGGAGACAGTGGATTTGGTAGGTTCTACTTTTAAGTGTGTTGTTTTGGAGCCAGGGTTCTAGGAGATTGATGCCATTGCAATTGTTCAATTGTGTTTATAGAATGGTAGGACAGCGCCAATGTGATGTCTTCTATGTTTTAAGGAGGTATGGGAAATTGCAATTTTTGGAATAGTAGGAAGGATCTGGTAAGAAGTTTACTAGCCAACTTTTTGAATTGTTTAAAGGAGTTGACAAAACGTTAATGATGTCTGGGGTAGTTAGATTGGTGCAGGTGAGATGTTGAGGTGCCTTTATGCAGTTATGTATATAACATGCAATAATTAGCAGTCAAGTCCCCTTCAAATCTTACCCTATTTGTGTTAAAGGCTTGCCTTTCAAAGTCATTGCTTTGTACTTCCCCACCCCAATCACTTTATAAGGTGTTAAACAAATTTCGTATTTATCCGTTTGTTCAACCATGATTTGAATTTCAGTTGAATTGTTGTTTATCATGGGAGACTGAATCTATTGTAGCCTACTACTTGCTTTGGTGTTATTACCGCCTGACTCTGTGTCGCCAGTGGCATTGATGTTGTTGTTAATGTACCATGTCATGATTTACTGTTTTGTTTGGGATATGTTTGTTAGTCTGCATTGAATCAGACAATTCAGTTTTGTAGATAATAGTTTGCTTGTTGTTGAAGTGTTTTGGGGCTTTTGTCAAATTTATGATGACTGTTATTCCTATGTTTTCAACCTCTGCTTAAAACTTTTACATTTAGACACATATTATAAACATGCGTCATGTAACTTGTGTAAAGGTGGTAACTCCACTTTGTATTGCAGTTATAATAATGTTTAGGACAACAAAAACTTAGGGTCTGAATGTTTCATTCATTTACTTATTTATATATGATTTTAAAGAAATGGCGACAGTCTGTGATAGTTTTGATGAATTTTAATTGCAATTTAAAGTTATTCATATCTTGAGATTTCTTTGAAGGTTTTTCTTTTATGCCATTGTGTGACATTATTACACACTAATGTTTAGATTCTTTTTTTAGACATGTTCCTATGAATTCATACCTAAAGTTGAAGCTCAACTCTGGTATAGTCTTCATCTAAATGGTTATTAAAGATGTTCTTTTACTGGTCTTCTCTTTGGATTGCTATTATTCTGGGATATCATCATCAAGAGTTATATTGACTCCAGTTTGTAGCTTTTTTTTCTTTTTTTAGCTTCATGTCTATGGCTGGATGCTCTTAGTAACACCAACCACTTCATAGAGTATGTTGGATGCATTTTATTGTGCTACTAACACTAATGAGGTTGTCATGTATTTGACAATCTTGAAAGGTCCTCTCAGTTCTGTTATCTCTGCTTCTTTGCCAGTCAGGTTGTAGTGTTTGTGTGTTTTTGTCTGTATATTTGCAGGTGTGTATGTATCAGTGTGTGTGTCTTTGTATCACATGATGTCAAGACAAGGAGACAGTAACAATCATGTACATACACAACCATTCATGCATGCAAGCATGTCCTCTATGTCCCTTTCTCAGCTGAGAGAACTTATTCATAGGGCCACGTAAAAGTGCCTGTGCCAGTGACATGGTAAAAGCACTTAGTCCACTTTGTAAAGTGGTTGGTATTAGAAAGGGCATCCAGCCATAGAAATCCTGTCAAAACAGACAGATGGAACCCAGGCAGCCCTCTAGATGGACAGCTCTCGTCGAACCATCCAACCCATGCCAGAATGGAGTATGGATGTTAACTAATGATGATGACACACACAATGGGATATTTTCAGATTCTGTCTTCCAAATCCACTCCCAAACTTTAGTCAGCCTCTCCTGGAAACTGTTCAGAGACGTGCAATCAAGTGAATACCCTCCATCAGGCATCTACCATACTCTGAATGCCTTGCTTCCCTGGGCATAGATATACTGAAGCTCCGACGTCTGGCAACTGACTTGGTAAACACCTCCAAGGTTATTAACCATTGTGCCAACAACCACTTCGAGCCCTTTTTGAGCTCTGTGTCTAACACATGTAGGTATGCCTACAAAGTCAGAAAACAACACAACTCCCAGGACTTTCGGAAACATTTTTTCACACTCACATTTGCTGAAGCATGTAACAAACTACCTGCATCAGTTGTTAGTTGACATCTTCTGTCTTCTTTTCGGATCCTTTTTCTTATTCTTTATTGTCATCTGTTTTGTTTAATAATAATCTTTTCTACTCTAGGCACAAGGCCCAAAACTTTTAGGTAAGTTGGGCAGTCGATTAGATCGACCCAGTATGCAACTGGTATTTAATTTATCAACCCTGAAAGGATGAAAGGCAAAGTTGACCTCAGTGGAATTTGAACTCAGAACATAAAGACAGATGAAATACCGCTAAGCATTTCACCCAGCGTGCTAATGTTTCTGCCAGCTCACTGCCTGTTTTGTTTAATAATAATAGTAACATAATTGTTATTGTATTTGTAGAAGTTGGGTTTGGGTATAAAATATTCCATTATCTCTTCCAGACAGTAACACAAACTGATGTAAAATTTATTACTTTTGAGTTTTATTAACAGCAGAAGTGGGGAATGACTACAGCAGAACTACATAATATTGACTAGCAGAGGGAAGTTTTTTGGTTTCTGTAATATATTTTGACTTACATAAAATTATCAATATTTTTTCCTCTCGTCTTCACCAATCAGTTTACATAACTTTGAAAGTAATAGTCACTGTCATCAGCTGTTTTTCTAATGCTGGTATTATTTGGATGATTCACACAGCATATCTGTATGGTATTTATTTGTGAATGCCCTTCCTATTGTGAACCGAGTAGCTTTATCATGCCACTAGTACATGAAAGGACAGGACAGGACTAAAATATTTCCTCTACCCTATATCAAATTTTTATTCACAGGTTGGTGTTGGGAAGGGGATCTAGCCATAGAAACCAATTGAGAATGAAATCTGTGTTGAAGATGTGGTCTTCTGACTCACTAAGAAGTACAGTAGTGGCCATCCAACCCATGCTGGCATGGAAAGCAGATGTAAAACAAAAATAATGTTGATGAGTTACTACTCCCTTAGATTGTGTAAATACCATTTGTACAGTTCACATAATTTCTATTCATTTTCTTGGGTCATCATCACCGTGTGCTTCTTTCCATATTGGTATGTGTCAGATGAGTCTTCAAGTAGTGTTTCGCAGCCAGACCTTAACTTTGTAAGCTGTTTTATCCTGAGTAGGACATTCCCTTTATTACTCTTTTTGGGGCACAAACAGTGTTCAAGTGTCAGTGTGAAGACCTGCAATGAGACCAACCCCAAAATTGCAGTGTTTTGAACCAAACTTCTTAATCACACAGTTATTGAGATAGAATGTGAAACAAGCCCATGGACAGGACCTGACCCACATTTCTATGGTCCTTATCATGTAATATCCTTGTTTCATGCTAGTATGGGTTTTCTATTGTTTGACAGCATCTGATGGGTTCAAAAACTGCACCATGCCCCAGTGTCTGTTTTGACATGGCTTCTACAGCTGGATACACTTAACACCAACCACTTGACAGCGTATACTGGGTGGTTGTATATACTAGTGAGGTAGCCATGCAGCTGACATGACTATGAATCTTGTGGGGTGGGGTGGGGCAGTATAATGTTGAATATCATTTTAGAGTTGAAAATATTTGCAGTTATCTTTTATCTTTTACTTGTTTCAGTCATTAGACCGTGGCCATGTTGGGGCACCGCCTTGAACTTTTAGTCAAATGAATCAATCCCAGTACTTCTTTTTTTAAGCCTTGTACTAATTCTGTCAGTCACTTTTTGCCAAACTGCTAAGTTACAGGGATGCAAACACACCATTATCAGTTAAGTGGTGGTGGTGGTGGGACAAACACAGGCAGAACGATACACATAGACATACATACATACATACATATATACAACAGGCTCTCAGTTTCCATCTATCAAATCCTCTCCCAAAGCTTTGGTCAGCCTGAGGCTATTGCAGAAAACACTTGCCCAAGGTGCCATGCAATGGGACTGAACTTGGAACCTTGTGGTTGGGAAGCAAGTTTCTTACCATACAGCCACAATTCATAGTTTTTTTCTCAAATGTAATCAGTAAAGCGGTTACTTGGTAAGAAGCTACTACATGGTTTGGATCTCTTCATTGAATCTGTCTTTTTAGCCTAATTTAATTTGTGCCTCTTATATCATTTTGAAAATCTTAACTAATTCATGTAATTAATTATTAGTTTGATAATTATTGTGTTACAATAAATTGTTTCCATGATTGATTTCAATTTGTTTGTTTTTAGTTCATAGTATCAATCATCTGTAGTGAAGCATACATATGACACTTGTAGCATTAGTTGGCTCCCTCTCTCTGTCTCTCTCTCTGTCTCTCTGTCTCTCTCTCTGTCTCTCTGTCTCTCTCTCTGTCTCTCTGTCTCTCTCTCTGTCTCTCTGTCTCTC
>NC_068985.1:19039802-19040491 GCF_001194135.2 Octopus bimaculoides
TGTCTCTCTGTCTCTCTCTCTGTCTCTCTGTCTCTCTCTCTGTCTCTCTGTCTCTCTCTCTGTCTCTCTCTCTGTCTCTCTGTCTCTCTCTCTCTCCTCTCTGTCCCCCCCCCTCTCTCTCAAACCAGAACCCACTTTAAACCCTATCTTAGTCACTTTGATAAAGATGTGTAAAGTAAAGATGATTATTTTAGATATGCTGGGAAAATGATCAATCTGACATTATATCAAGGATATAGTTACAAAATATTTTTACAATCTATTTTAGAGAAGACTGAACAAGTTTTTATAAAATTTAATAGGTTTAGTAAAGTTCTATCTATAGATGTAACCTGTTAAACTATGATCTGATTACTTTATCACAGGCAATTTTGTAATGCTTGTCTATTTTGCATAACTTCTAATTCACTGCATTTTGTTAATAATTTCTCTTCAGTTTTATTCATCTAGTTTATAAGCCTGTGTTATGGTAGTTTTATAAAAAACAGACATTAAACCAGTGATGAAGAGGATGATAATTTCATGCTGCTCATCTAGTGTGACCAGTGGTATACAGCTCATTTCTTCTATAGTTGTTTATGTTAATCAACTTTCAGTGCCTATCTTCTGCTATCATACATCACATTACTGACACAGACATCATATATATATATATATATATATATATATATATATATATATATATATAT
>NC_068985.1:19040521-19046775 GCF_001194135.2 Octopus bimaculoides
ATATATATGGAGCCTGGTGTTACCATCCAGTTTCACCAGTCCTCAGTCAAATAGTCCAACCCATGCTAGCATGGAAAGCGGACGTTAAACGATGATGATGATGATATATAATACAAAAAATATATATGCATGTATACACACATATATGTATATACTTTCATCTACATGTGTATATAGATGCATATCAGGGTACAGGACGTTAGAACAATGAACTACAGACAACGGAATGAACACCTAGGAAAACAGAAAGCCACTTGGAATTATTCATCAGCTGCTTCTATTCTAACTCTACGTTATATATATATATATAAATACAGACATCATATATATATATGCACTTTGCTTTTCTGTCCTCTCCGTATGTATATATATCATTCACCACTCCTCTTATAGGCATATATCATTCACCACTCCTCTTATATATATATATATATCTGTGCTGTTGTTTCCCTCTTTCCAACACTTTACATCCTCCATCATATCAGATCAACCAAAGGCCTTTTAGTTCTTGACCACAATGGATTTGTTACAATTGCAGTGTTGATTGTCTCTGCCTTGTCTCACTGGTATCTTACTACTCTTTTTGGGCTTAACTGAACTGATCCATTTTAAATATTCTATGTAGCTGTTTCTATAATTATTTTTTCCCTTTTGAAACCCTCACCTGCCACAAATTAACATCTTAAATTTAGTTGCATTCAGGCCTCTTCAGCTATTTTATTATTGAATTTTCCTAAAATTCCTTTATTGATTTGATAAAACAAATTCACTTGTGTAGAGAAACTTGTATGAGTTGATAGATTTAAATTACTTCACAGTATATATATATATATGCACACACACAAATTTCCAAAGATAGAGATGAATGTATTTTTGATCTTGACTAATTTTTTAACTCTGTAAATAGAACCTTTTATTCAGTCTTTGTTTTCTTATTGCTTATCTGATTGCAAGATATAGGACTTTTAGGGGTTGGTACATAGCTATATTTTAATGGTATAATGTAGATAAAGAAAATCTCCCTTTGATAAAACATTAGTCTATCATTGGTAAGATTCTCAGATAATGTAATGTCTGTTCTTGACAGCTAAGTGAACTAAGACAATACAGAAATATAGAAGAAGCAAATTTGAATGTATGACCCAGGAGGATGTTATCCAGTACCATAGCAACACAACCAAATACAATGTGGGACTTTTTATTTTTTTTCCCTAGACTTTGTCCACCACTTGATAATAGTCTCATATGAAATTTGTCATTTGTTATCTTAGAGCCTTGTTGGAAACTCATGCAATATAATTACCTATATCCATGTTACAGTGTTTACTTGTGTATAAGTTGTATTTTATACTTGATTTTAACTGAAAAAAACTGAGGTGTGACTTACATATGGGAGCAAAGCCAAAACTATGGTGGTGAAAGATTTTGTACCAAGATTTAACACTAAATTAGAGGTACATCTTATATGTGAATGAGACAGATGGGAATAAATATAATAGTAATCTTGTTAAATCTTATCCAGGAAGATTTTTTTCCTAACATGTTAAATTCAACTTTTGTTTTTCTTTTAATGATTTTAAAATATAATTCTTTGTTTCTTTTATAGTTCCCAGTTCCATTTTACAATGCATTTCCATTGGGTTTTGGCAAGTTCCTGTTTATAGAGCTGTGGTAAATATTTGTTTCATAATCCTGCAGAAACGTTAACAATAAAAATCACTTATTTTGTGCATGTATGTGTTTATATATATATATATATATATATATATATATATATATAATGTATGTGTGCACATATATGCACTTTGCTTTTCTGTCCTCTCTGTATGCATATATCATTCACCACTCCTCTTATATATATGCACTTTCCTTCTCTTTGACCTCATGGCTTTTTTTTTTATCTTTGATGCTTATCAATGGCTGACATAACTTAGCTAAAAAAACCTGTCCATTCTTAGTGAAAATGGCTTCAGTTTTTTACTGTCTTCTTTTGTCAATCATAATGCCATTTATATTTTATGACACTCTCCTTTTTGACTACAAGTTTTATTTAGTCATTTCGCATTCATGAATTTAGACCATAACTTGTTGGTGTGTAGCACTGGTCAGCCCTGATCAAGTAGACCAGTGGCACTTAAGCAGTCTGTTGAATCTCTTATTGCATTCTCTGAATCTAGTCCACCACATACATTAATGTTTCTGTTGACTGAGGGCCACACAATGCACAATAACATGCAGTTTTGTATCACTAAGAAGTGCAATGTAACATTCTGGGGGTGCTGTTTCCTTCATTATCCAGTCTGCTCCTTTGTGCAGTAGGTTCTCATAATAACCACAACTGAGTTTGCTTAAAATGGACTGGTTGGAGTATTTCAGTTGTTGTGCTTAAAATGGACTGGTTGGAGTATTTCAGTTGTTGTTCTGCACTTATTTCCGATGTACATCCCAACACAGTGACAGAGAGGTGATGAGGTTACTGATGATGTAAGTGCTATTCTTGTGTTTATCTGGATTAAAGCAGGCAAGATAGTGATTTTAGGATGGTGTTGGACTAGTTAGTTTTCTGGAGCAGATGTTCCTGTGTTTGAGAGTGATTGAACATATGGCAGGAATTGTGTGGGCTGAGTTTGCTTGCTGTAGCAAAAAAAACAAAAACAAAAAAAAACCCCTGCATCCTTGATATGTCCAGGCAGTTGCTATTTTGAGTATTTTACTTTTATATTGTGTAGGTGTGCTCTGAGTGTGAAATGTGAACAGCTTGTATTTATCGTATGTCCTTTACAGTGTATTGCAGAAAGATTGTAGGGTCAGATAGGACCGGCATAATCAGAGATGGCTATGATTTGTAGTCTAATAGTGCCAGTGTGTCATTGTGGTTAAAAAGCTTCCTTCCCAACCATATGGTCTTGGGATCAGTCCCACTGTGTAGCACCTGCTATGCTCACAGAGCAGTTGTTACTCTAGAATATTATTGTAATTCCTGATCATCTCATTTTGGCATGTGTCTGGCTCTCCACTTTTGAGTTTTTCTCAATATTATAGGCTAAGGACAATCTTTTCACATGTTGTACAGAAGGTAGGAACCAAAGTGCAAATATTGTCCATGAATTTGAGTTTGCAATATACATACTTTGTGCAAGTTATGAGCACATTCCAGAAGGCTAGCTTATTGCCCTTTTCTTTTCTAGTTGCGTACTGAACTGAAGGTTTTATTGACTTGCCATGGTCCAGCAGTAGTTGTACTTCTTTCTCAGATGACCAAAGTACGAAGATGTCATTTGTATATCTTATCCTCCTGGTTGGCTTAAGTCAGGTTGTTTTTAAAGACGTCTCTTTAAAGCATTCCATGAATATGTTTGCCATCACTGGGGATGATGAACCAATAGCTAAGCCTTCTTACTGTCAATATTAGGATAGGCACCAATTGGAAGTATGTTTGTACACAGAATGTCAATGCAACATTTTCATCCGATTATGTCATGATACTGCTACATTCTCCAACTGAAGGATCCAATTCCAGTTTTGATCTCTAATAACAACTGGTAGTGGCTCATTAGTAAGAATCTTGAATACACTTACCACATCCAAATTAATCATTCTGTGAGAATGAATGAGAATATTTTTGAGTCTATAAAATGAATAGAATTCTTTATAGAAGATTGAAACTTACCCATTAGGGTGTTGATTATATCTACAAAGGATCTGCTCAGTGATGACATGCTGTGCTGACAACTGACTGTTGGTCTTAGTGGAATATTGACTTAGAGAATTTTTGGGAAACTGTAGATATGTTGTAGCCTACTGTAATGTTGATTCAACTGTCTGTATTCATTCAATCTAAACTGATTCTTGTTCTTTTTCAGGTTTTGTGACAGCTTTCTTTTGGTTATCACTTGTTGAATCCTTCTTTAACTTGCAGTTGCTACCTTCCCAACTAGGCTTGTCAATTTCTGAGTATTCCTATCTATCCATTACCACTGTTGTCTTTGTCTGATATTCTTGTATCATTCTAGAATTTTTTATAACTATTTTTCCTCTTTTCTGATATTTGGTTTGGGAGGTTTGGCTTTTTCCTGTGGTTGTTTCTCTTTCCATTTCAACTCATCAGCCCTGTGTCTTATGTATTTTCAAACCTATCTTCTTTATTGGGATTATCATATCTAAATATGGAACCCAATTGACTGTTGTTGCGAAGTTGAGACTTTTGTTTAATACTGTTTACTTAGAACTGCTTAATTGTTGTTCACTGATATCAGCAACTGCTTTCATTGTTGAACAGTGAATGTTGTAGCTGGGTCAGTCTGTTTCAAGCAGAATGAGCAAGTGATATCACAAGCAGGAAGATAACTGATAGTAGAATACTCCTGATAATTCTGGTATAGACAGATGGAATAAAAACAATTTACCCTTATTAATAAATTGTTTGGTTTGAAATTCCAAGAATGTTTCTGTATACAATAGGCATCCAGAGAAGGTTAAAAGGTACAATGGCAAAAACATTGCAACAACCCAGATTTCTCTGAGTTCAGTCCTACTGTGTGCAGCTGGGGCAAATGTCTTCTACTGTAGCTTTGAGCCAATCAGAGTCTTATAAGTGAATTTGGTACACAGAAACTGAAAGAAACCCATTATTTATGTATGTGTTTGTTTATATCTGACTTTTTACACAAGTCATTATGAACAGTGTTGTTGTTGCTGCTTCACTTGCCCACAAATTGTCCACTTGCTTTGCAACCTCAAACATGTGTAAAATAAGGGATCCCTTTGAAAAACAGGTAAGGGTTAGCAACAGGAAGGGCATCTCATGTAAAATAATGTTTTAAAAATATATTTGTCCGTTAAGGATGCTGCCTCTTGTCGCTTCTGTACATATTGACTTTAGAGCCACTACTGTGGAAGCTGGTGACGTTGAGGGGCATCCCACGAGAACTGGGATGTGGGAGAGGTGTGTCTGCATACGCAGATGACATCACCATCATAGTGTTGAGCCACAGGCATATCGACCTGGTTAGCGAGACACTAAAAGAATACGAAGTGGTACGGGAGTGAAAATTAACTTGGAGAAGTCGGTGGGCTTGTGGCTTGGCACCTGGAGAGGCAGGCCCATGCTGTCTAGCAGCATCTCCGTTGTGGGACACTGGACTGATGGGCCGGTTAAACTTCTCGGGGTTTGGTTTGGACCAGACCTCCAAATGGAGAAGAACTAGGATGAGATAATGAGTAGGGTGGGTACTCTCACCCAGCAATGGGCCGAGAGAAAGCTACCCCTAAAAGGTTGGGTGGAGGTGGCGAACACGTACATCGCATCCGTCATCTATTACCACCTGACCGTTGTGCCTTGTCCCAACCCCCTACCGTCACCAAACCGGAATGCATGCTCTTTCGCTTTTTGTAGAAGGGAAGTGCTCTGATGGTTAGGCAATCCATTTATTGTCAATACCCACTAAATGGAGGGCTGGGTATGCTGTGGTTGATGATGTGCTACATGTGCTGAGACTGCGACATCTCTGGTGCTTCATAGACGCTGTTTGTGAGGCACACTTTCTCGTAGCTCATCTCTTTGGTCATGAATCAAACAGAGACCGCGGTTAGGCGAATGGCACTGTGAGTGCTGCCTTGCTCTCAATCAACTCTGCCGTCCGGGACCAAACTTGTGCGACTTCAATTCTACGAAGGCGTTCTATAGAGGATTAGTGGAGGGGAGGTGCGACAACTTTCTTGGGAAGAATCTGGGCATTGATGGGGAACACCTGACCCACCTCTTCAGGACAATTTTTGGGCCTGGACCTATGGACAATCACCAGCGATCCCTGGCAGTGCTATTGGGAAGCATTGCCTGTTCAAGATAAGCTCTACAGGTACGGTTGAGATACACCGGACTGACTTGCTCGACATGCGATCAGAGCGACGAAACTGTTCTGCACTGCACTCGTGCAGTGTGCAACCATTTCAGACCTGTGGGCTTATGTTGAATGGCTGCTGTTAGGTGTGGCACGAGTTCGGTTATCGGCTGAGTCTATCGTGAATATTGCCCCGCCACCTTCCTTTAACCAGGAAGGCAAGGCAGTTTTCATTGTACTGGTGGCTATGGTGAAAGAATGTGTATGGTGGACTCGTGCGAAAGGTTTAGAGACAAGCACTTTCCTCTCTGGCCAATTGTTCATCAACTTTTTCAAGTACCACTTGAAAGGAAAGGTGAGAATAGAGAGAGAAGTTTTGTCTCATAAAAGTTTCAATAAAAGGTGGGTGAATGT
>NC_068985.1:19047263-19054227 GCF_001194135.2 Octopus bimaculoides
TATATATATATATATTTGTGTCTGTGTTTATCCCCCACCACCACTTGACAATCAGTGTTGGTATGTTTATGTTCCTATAACTTAGCAGTGTGGCAAAAAAGACAAAAAAAGTGAATTTATCTGACTACCCCAGTATTACAATATATATATATATATATGTATATATGTATATAATGTATGTATGTGTTTCTTTGTCTAAATTATTTTTCTCTTTTATTCCTCAGATGGTCTGTTATATGGTCCAAAGATGGCGGAGGAGGTGATAGTCATTGCAAAATATGATTATAAGGCTGAAAATAGCCAAGAGTTGGACATTAAGAAGAATGAGAAGCTACGTCTTCTTGACGACAGTAAAGAATGGTGGAAAGTACAAAATATGCAAAGCAAATCTGGCTTTGTACCATCAAATTATGTCAAAAAATCAAAGCCTTCCTTCTTCTCTAGTTTACTCACTAGGAAAAAGAACAAATGTCCAGCTGCCAGCTACCAGGCTTCAAGAAATGGAGTTGCGGCACTTGACCAAAAAAGTCCAGGAGGTGCTGATATCCAGATTTGTGAACATGTACCGGCAATTGTCAAATATGGTTATCAAGCACAGCGTCCTGATGAAATATCATTAACAAAATCTGAGAAGGTGATAGTCATGCAAAAATCTATTGATGGATGGTGGCGTGGCCGAAAAGATAATGAAGAATATGGGTGGTTTCCATCCAACTACGTTGAGTTGGAACAACCCTCTGACTTAGCACCTCCTCGTGTGGATTTTGGTGCAATGGAAGGGATAGAAGTTGTTACAGCTTTATATACTTTTAAACGTTCAAATCAAGAAGAACTTAGCTTTGAAAAAGGGGACCGTTTATTAATTGTTGAAAAACCTATTGAGGATCCTGATTGGTGGAAAGCACGGAACAAGTTTGACCATTTAGGTCTTGTACCACGTAATTATGTTCAATCAGTAGATGATATTGAATATGATACTGCAACCAATGACAGCTCATGTACTCCACACTCTCAGTCAGCTAGTAGTCTTTCTAATGCATCCTCACTCAGTGTGGTCGGCATGCCTAATCATAAACCACAGCATTTATCGGGACCTCTAGCTGATAAAGAGTGGTATTTTGGGAAAATAACACGGACCCAGTGTGAAGAAATGCTTACAAAACACGCTGAAGATGGGGACTTCCTGATTCGAGATAGTGAATCTACAGTAAGTATTGTTATTTATTATCTTTATTGTTTTGACTGACAATGTTATTTTGAAAACCAATTATCCATTAATTATTTTATACTTACTTCGTAATTAACTGATTATTTACAATATTTCAGTATTTTGTTTATTTGGGTGAAATAACTCTGGCATACTTCAGTTCTGAAGTATCTTCTAGTCTGGATGTTTGCTCTCTTTCTTTTCTTCTCTCTCACACTAAATTATTATTTCTTCTTGATACAACTAAACAACTACTATAATAAATAAATGTTTAACCATATTTTAATCAAATTTATTTAAATGACCTGATTAAGTCATAACAAATTCATCACTTCACTAAAAAAAAACCCCCAAAATATACTCCACATTACAACAATTGTTAACAATTCTCCCCTAAAAAAAAAAAAAAAAATTTTTGAGACTATCATCATTTTATGTTCATTCTTCCATGCTGACATAGGTTGGACAGGCTATCAATGTCTTCGTCATTTTGCACACTGAACAAATGATCAACTTTGGTTTTGTGTATATCTTACAGTGTAGTGTTGGTATTGTTTTGTTTTTAGCATTCGAGGGTTTGTCCCGTGTGAGGAAGGCTAAAAAAAAATCCCTTCTTTCCTGTGTAGTGAGATGGGTGGCCTGCATCATGGCCCCCTATCCACTTCAGGTAATATTTCACAAGTTTGCTGTGTGAATAACAACAAAATTATTTACATAGTGAACTTCATAACTCAAATAGTAAAATAATGAATGACTTTGTGAACATTCACTGGCTTCATTAATGACTCGAGCTGGAACTTCTATAAAATTGACTTAGATGCTGGCTATCTTGCCATTCCACTGAAGTTTTATATTAAATTGTTATTCATAATTACAATAATGCCTCGATATATAAGTTAACTAATTCCTGGTGAATGCTCATAAAGTAAAAACTCATAAACAGAAAATAAAACTCATTAATACTTGCGAACCAGGTATGTCACAAAGCGGATCTTTGTAAAGTGAGATATTACTGTATATTTCTGTTTATTTTTCTTTCCATGGTTGCTATTTTTCACTCAGAAACCATAATAGACTACAGACAGTTTAAAACAAAGTTCTCCATAACAAGTTGCACACACAAGATTCTAATCACAAAGAATAAAACTAAAATACTTAAACTCCTTGTAGCATCATTTTTAATCACATACTAATTCATTGTTCTACACTCAGGGGATACCAAGATAACACTATACTGAAATTGCTTTCATTACTATTTGACAGAAACAAACAATAAATCTGAAGTTTGTGGTAAAATGTCTGCAATACTAATATTCTTATTAGGCCCGTACTCTGTACCGATTGGTAGCTTTTCTTAATACATTCTGAAGAATCAATCTACAATGCATTGCTTGAGCACTCGACATCTACCTCCAGTCATACACGATCAAACTGAACAATTAAATGTTTGCAACATACTCAGACAGTTTCATTGCAATGGCTCTACAAAACATACCACAGCAGAAGGGTGATTAGAGTGTGCTGGGTCCATGGATCCTTGCTTGAATGTTCAGCTACATATATGTTTGTTTATTTTTCATATGACAGCTAGTTGAGAGTTCTCCAAGAATGGTGAGATTACTGTAGATGTCCCTTTAAAATGTCTATGGTTTTGTGTTTGAAAGAAGTGGCCCCAGCTGTAAAGGATATGGAAATAGTTCAGATGAGCAGAGACCATTGTAGCTGAGATAACACAGAATGCATACATGAGCCAGTGATTGAATCTTTGTTAGTCAGTCAGCTGGCTTTCTTTTAGATTTGATCATGTGATCATGTCTCATCCATGATCTTTTAGATTTGGTCGAGGATGTTGCTTTGTAGCAACACTGTACCATAGATGGAGTCAACACCTTATGGATTTTACTTGAGGTTTGTAATGAGTTAGCAACTGACAGAGCGGAGTATTTCCTGGTTTCAAAGAAGAGCCTTGGTCTTTGTGATGTAGTTTTGGCAATGTTTTATATGAAAGATAATCAGTTTGAGAGCCTTAGTATTTGTTGCGACTTTGAGGGTTTTTGCTATATGCTATTCACAAACTAGAGTGTTACACCATACTATTTCCTTGATATAGATTGATTGATTTTTCTCATTCTTCTTGGTTGACATCAAGCTTCACTTTTACTTCATAGTTGAGTTTTTAGTGACAAGAAAGGAAGATACCTAATTGTGAAAACAATTGTCATAACAATATGCAAAAATATTATTTAATAAAGCTGACCCATGTTATCATAAAAAATAGATGTATATTAAAAAGAAATATCTGATTATTACCTGGATGAGTTCTCTTTTCTTGCAACTGTAACGTAATTTGATTTAAAAAAAAAAACAAAAAGAGTTCAACTGCACGTGATCTCTTGTACTTGTATTTGGCAGAGCACTTTACTATTTAAGAATCCAATTCAATATTCTTTATTACATTGAAAAGGTGGATACTTCCTATATCATTAATATTGTTAATTTTTTGAGCTGTCATTTTAATTGAAATTGTTGTTACCTGTTGCAGTAGCATTTGAAATAAATATCTTACTATCTGGAACACCTGCCGGTTATGTTTGTACAAAATGGCGTAGTTTACTTTTCTTGACGAACATTCTCTACATTACTACCTTGAAAGACAAATCTCATTCGTATATTATAAGTTATTTTTCAAAATATGATTTAGTTATTGGTCTAAGAGAGGCTACTCTTGTCAATGTTACTAAAATTGTTGAATTTCTGAAATATGTAATATTTTGTTATTAGACGGATTATTTCTTTTCTAGATTAATGTTCAGATAGGTCTGTCTAGCATTTCTGGATTTACATATAATTATTTAATATTTTTTTGAGAATCTGATCATATTTCCACCCTTAATCTTTTAAACATTTTATTCTCAATCTAATTTAATCTTGTTTGAAGATCTAAGTATTGTTTAACCCTTTAGCATTTAAACAGGCCATATCTGGCACAAATATTCTATCTATTTTATGTTCAAAGTGCCCAGATTTGGCCTCTCACACCTATCCTACAATGTCAATCTAAAAATAAGCAATTACATCATTGAAAACTTGAAGCTACTAAGTAATGCATGGTTAACTCAAAACAAGATGAATAAATAAGCATTACATTTGACAGAGTAATCGTCACCATTTAATGTTCTTTGTCCATGCTAGCATGGGTTGGAAGGGCTGGTAAGCTGGAAAGCTGCACCAGACTTCAGTCTGGTTTGGCATGGTTTTCTATGGTTTCATTTAACGTCCATTGTCCATGCTGGTATGGGTTGGAAGGTTTGACCAGAGCTGGTAAGCTGGAAGGCTGCACCAGACTCCAGTCTGGTTTGGCATGGTTTTCTATGGCTGAATGCCCTTTTCAATATCAACCACTGGGAGAGTGTAATCTGGATGCTAAAGGGTTAAACCACTTTTAATTTGTTTTCTTTATTTGATCTGGTTACATTCCATACCTATGTTTGTAGCTTTAAATTTAGACACAAGGAAATCTGTAATGCAAATATTACCATCTGCAAAAGGATTATGGATTCTAATTTTTGTTCTATTTCTGAATCATTGTAAGAGAAAGGGGATTACATTTATTATTAATACAAATAGAATGACAGAGATTGTTCTTGAAATATTCCTTTTGAAAAACTTACAGCATAATTGTTAATTGTAGTTTATTTGGCAGTTTGAGAAATTTGCCCACCAGATTAGTCAGTTTTCATCTTAGACAATTCCAGCTGCTGGAACTACGGAACAGAATTGAGTGCCTTCAGCTCTCATATCATATTGTTATTAGCTTTTGATTGTATTGTTTTGCTTCAAAGAGTATAATTTTATTTCTTAAACATGTTTGCAAATAGAATTCTAAATTATCATTTTACTAAGTTGTTAGTGTACAGTTCCTGTTAGACTTGTGATATATTGATAGCCAGTTAAGGGTATACGTGTCTGTGGAATACTCAACCACTTGCACATTAGAGAACAGACTTCCATTGATTGGGTCAAATGGAACACTTATAGTTGACAGAGTGCCAGTCAACTTTGGGACGTAGTCTTCTCTTTTGTTTACATATGATCATTAGCAATATTATGAAGTATTTTCAGCATTAGGTAAGTAAATGTTCTTTTCAGTTTTTGGCCAATGTCAAAATAGAAAACTTGAAGCTTTTCCATGATTCTAATTTTCTGCAGTTTATTTTGATTTGAGATAATCTATAATAATCTCGGCTGGTTTATTAATGTCAGTGTCCTTAATGAAATAATGTTGTGGAATATAACAATTTAAACAAATACAAATCAACCATTGTCTTTTAGCTTCAGAAACTTCCCTGTTGTTATGAACTGTGAAATCTGCATTACTCTGTAAAACCAACTCTTTAGCTACAAGAATCCTTTTCATCTCAGTAACGACTTTGACCAATTTGTATAGCCAAGAGATTTTGTTTTTATGTACCAGATTGAGTTTAAAGAACTATTGAAAGGTTATTGTGTTGAACCACTGACAGTGTTACAATGAGCTGATGTATCTGTGCAAGACACAATTTATGTAATTTTCTCTCACTGAACATGCATATTGTTTTTATTTGTAGAGGGGGTGGGCAGCATATACTCTAAATTCATCTTAATACTTTGTTATAATCCAATAGTGATGAATTTAACTGCTTAAAAGGACAAACAAACAAATTGGACAATATTATCAACTATTCTGAATTATTGAACTTTATTTTATATTAATTCGTACTCTGGAAAATGCATTTATGTTTTAAGATCTGAATGGTAAAAATCAATATAGCTCATACATTTGGTTAGGTCTTTATGAGTCCTAGAACTCATAAAGGCAGAGTTTAACCTGGTTTCTATGCTGTATAAAGTGACTGAGATTACAACACTGCCCACTGAATGGGACACCTATCTGTTGCAGTTTTAACTTCCCAATTCTTGCTGGAACTCATTTGTAGCTGAGTAGATTGGAAAGTGCTTTACTTAAGAACACAATAGCTCCTTCCTTCCTGAATCATATATATACTCATAGGGCCAGTTTCTTGGTTTCTGTGACATGTCCTTTCCCCACTGGACAGAACACCAGTCCATCACAGGATTACTCATTTTTGTCCACTGAGTGGACTGGAGCCATGTGAAATGAAATGTTTTGCTCATGAGCACAAGGCATTACCTGGTCCAGGAATTGAAACCACAATCTTATGATCATGTGTCCAACACTCTAACCACTAAGCTATGTCTCTCTGCAAGAACACAGTGTACTGTCTAGTCCAGTGGTTCCCAAACTTTTTTAACTCCCGGCACACCTTACAAGTAGTCAAATTATTTTGGCGCACTTTGTACATAAATTCTAAAATTTATTCAAAAGGGTTTTTATACATATTAGCATAGCATCTATACTATAAAAGGCAAATTTTCTCTGTGTGTGTGTATGTTTAAAATTCATACATTTACACAATTCCAAATTTCTTCGATTAAACAATCGCAATTAATATTCTAAATACAATTTGTTAGGTCACTGCATCATTTTTTCACTCCCAAAATTTCCTAATAATGAATAAAATCCATAAAACTACAGCAGTAAACATTTTCTCCCTAATAAAATCTAATTTCCTCTTTCTAATACAAATCCTTTCAACTCCTACTTTCTCTTATGAACATTTACGATCAATCCAACAACAAATACAAAAAGATCAAAACTGAAACAATCACATTTCGATACTCTGACAGATACTAAAA
>NC_068985.1:19055980-19063296 GCF_001194135.2 Octopus bimaculoides
TTCATCAGAAATTGCCGTCCTACCTCCTGCAAAAAGGAATTACCCTGCTATGTATAATCAAGGCAGCGCAAAAAGTTGTTTTGCACAAGCATTTCTATAGCCAATTAGACAGATGAAATTTATGTACACTTAATAATGTTACACAAAACAGCCTTCAGACTTTCCCTATTAATTTCGTCTTTTGAATTATGAACATATTTACATCATAAGGGTTTTTTCATTGTAAGGCTTTCTTTTTTAGTTGATTTTCACCTAGCAAGACTTATCGTAGATGGCGTAATAAGTCACACCTGGACAACGTCGGGTTATACTGCTAGTAAGCTATAAAGTAATATATAGATAATTAAAAATACAGAAAAAGTGCACATACTTGCTCTTCATTCAATATTTGAAGCAAAGTTATCAATGAGAAACATGCACTTGATGTTTTTTGGAAAGGTTTCCAATATTGGGATGTATTTGAGAAAGACAAACCCTCAGTTCCTTTTCGATGCAATGGAGCCTCATTCTTTTTTTTGCATTTGATGTTATTGAGGGTTGAAAATCGTAACCCACATAAATATGATGTAGAAAACTGCATCAAAATGGATAAAGCTTTCTTTGCTACTGAGGGGTATTCTCCAAAATATATCAATAGGTAACTCAGCATACTTGAATTTAAGCCTGCGATCACTGGATATAGATGTCAGTTCCTCCTCTTCACATATTTTCAGACCAATATTGGTTGGAATTTAATGAAGGGATTTCGAACCCAATCATACTCTTCTGTGTTCAATTATGGAAAATAAAAGTTTGTTTTCTTCCAGATTTGTCGAATGTTTAAATACAACAGGAGTTATTTCTTTTATGCAGCTTTTATGTATTAATGGAAACATTTCAAAGTTACCACCTTCAGCTGTATCTTTACAACTTACTTTTTAAATGAAACCAGCTTAACTGTTGAAGTGAGAATGTTTTCATCTCTACCTTACATAATTGTGTTGACGTTATTAAGTTGTGCAAATACTCCTGTTAAATATTTCAGCTTGGAAACTCAAAATTCACATTGCAGATATTCCAAGAAGTGTTCATGTTTTACTTCTTTAAAAAAATGCATGCAATTCCTTCTGGAGCTCATGTATGAGACATAGCACCTTATCTTTTGAGAGCCATCTGACTTTTGTGTGTAAAAGTAAGCACTTATGCTGGGAATCCATATCAATACAAATTTGTTCAAATAAGCAACACTTCAATGGCCTACTTGTAATATAATTAACCATTTCAACAACTTGGTTTAATACTTGCTTTAACTCAACTCGTATTGTTTTTGAAACTAGTACCTCCTTATGTAGGAAGCAATGAGTACGTATGACATTAGGATTTTGTAGTTGTATGAGTGATACAAAACCTTTAATAGAGCCCATCATAGATGGTGCCCCATCGGTACATATTCCAACACATGAATTCCAGGATAAAATCCATTTTTCGAGGTAGACAGATAAAATGTCAAAAATATCTTGACCTCTTGTAGTGAGTGGCATTTCTTTGCAACAAAAGAACTGATTTATGATTTGGTTACCATCAATAAAGCGAATAGATGTAAGTAATTGTGCTTTGATGCTAATGTCAGTTGATTCATGAACCTGTAGAGTAAATTCTGAGTTCTGAAGTTTGTTCTGTACATTTTCCTCCATATCAGCAGATAAATCCATAATTCTCCTATGGATTGTATTATTTGAGAGTGGAATCTTGCTTATTTTTTGCCCGGCTTCATTACCTAACATGGTTTTAACCATCTTTCTACAAGCGGGTAAGATAATCAACTTGGTTAAAGTATGTGATTTCGTTTGTAGTGCAATCATTTTGGCTATCCCAATAGATGCAACTTGAGCCTTTTCAGAAGCATTCGTCCTTTTTTTCGAAATAATTTCTTTGTTTAGATTGCTGTTCTAGCAGTCCTTGGAAATAATTCAGATCTTTACATTGAAGATTTGAGTGTTTGGTTGTAAAATGTTTTTTTCAACTTGCTGGGCAATATGCCTTTGTTAGACATCTTTTCACCACAAACAACACACAGTGGAAGAGATTGATCCTTGTTGTCAGTTCAGTGAAACCCAAGCTTTAAACAGCTATTGCAATATTTATGATTGGGTTGAGCTTTCGCATTATTATCACTACACTTAGTTGCTTTTGACGAATGTTCACTTTCAGATTCATAATCATCACGGTTATGTTTCCTCTTAGTAAACTTTTCCATTTTACGAGTAATTTAGTCTGTTAATATGAATTGTCTCGCACATAGAGCGCAGATTACTAACAGTCAAACTGAGACAGGTAACCAGTGAGCTGGGAAAAGTGTCACATATCGGACTCTTTTGAGAAACCTTTCAAAATTAATTGAAAAGATTAAAATTCTCACCACTATATGAATGAAAGAAATTGATATACAGCCGCAATACGTGAGAACGTATTAAAAGATTTAGTTCAACATCGTATATTTTAGTTCAATAGTTTATTTTTCACATTTATTATTGAAACAAAAACTGTTGAGGCTAAGACCAAAATAAACTGAAACAGTCGTGCACTATGTCCATAAGACCTCAATTTCGAGGATAGATTGATGCTAATTTAGTTCTTATCCTCATGAAATTTCAGATTCAAAATTGAGTAACAGTCATACCATAATTAGCCTAAATGAATTGAATGACACAAGCACCTCTCATTCTTAGTTTAGAACTTAGTATTTAGTTTTTTTTTTGCCACTTTGACATTTATATATGAACTTTCTAGTGAATTTCAGTTTGTATTTTTCATACTTTGAAATATAATCTTACTTTCTTGAGGCACACCTAATTATATCCTGTGGCGTATGGTTTGGGAACCACTGGTCTAATTTAAGAATCAAAATTATGATTTTATGATCATGAGTGCAATGCCCTGATTACTAGACTGTGCACCTTATTTGATTAGTTGTCAAAAAGGGAATCCATATTATTTCCTCAAATATTGAATTATTTTCCTATGTGGTGTAATACTGTATATGATGCTTTTTCACCATGTATATACCGAATAAGAAGATGCCAAGCTGTATTGGCCTTTGCCTTTCCCTTGGATAACACTGGTGATGTGGAAAGGGCAGGCTGGTATGCATGGGCGACTGCAGGTCTTCCATAAACAACCTTACCTGGACTTGTGCCTCAGAAGGTAACTTTCTAGGTGCAATCTCAGGGTCAGTCATGACTGAAATGGAGTCACACTGTCTAATGTCATATAAAGATTGTAATTGAGCATCACCAACATACAAGTTATGTTGTTTGTTTCCAGTCTTCCACATGAAAAAAACATGCCTGGCCATGAGAAAATATTACCTTGCTTGGAAACAGGTGTGGGTTGGTGATAGGAAAGGCATTCAGCCATAGAAAATCTGCCTCAGTAAATTCCATCTGACCCATGCAAGCATGGAAAAGTGGATGTTAAATGATGATGATTTATCATGTCGGAGAACAACAAAAATTTGTCATGTGTAAATGATTAAGTATTTAAAGTTGAGTTATGTTTAAGTGTAATAAAGCTGACTTTTCTTTGTTAATTTGATTTTCTTTTTCTTCTCATTTTAGGTTGGACATTATACTGTTGTTTTGAAAGCTCCTGGTCGGAACAAGCATTTCCGTGTCCAAGTAAACGATGG
This sequence comes from Octopus bimaculoides, assembly GCF_001194135.2. NCBI lineage: Eukaryota > Metazoa > Mollusca > Cephalopoda > Octopoda > Octopodidae > Octopus > Octopus bimaculoides. The sequence goes on from NC_068985.1 coordinate 19,059,648, forward strand.
AGTATATCAGATTGGACAGCAGACTTTCTCATCACTTGATGATATGATAGAGCATTATAAGAAACACCCTATATATAAACAAGATTCTGAAAAATTATATCTTGTGAAAGCATTTATGTATCCATTAGATTTCTAAATCATTGGCTTCTCATCGTTTTCTATCTTCTCTCTCTTCTCTTGCTACAAAGGACACCTCTTGTTGGAAAGAATTTGATGGAAATGATTTCTGAATTTTCATTAGCCTTCACCCTCTTTCAAGCTTTATTCATCTATCTTGAGAATATTGCTTCAAATACTCCCACTGCTGTCATGTTTACTATTATCCTTCTTGTCTACGATTAACAAAGAGAAAACTATTTAAAAAAAGAAGAATCCTGAACAAAAAACCTGTAAAAAAAAACAAAACAAAAAGAGCCTGACAAGTTTTTATGCAAAAGAAATCATTTTATTAATTCGTAATAGTAAAAGTGTATAATAGAACAAAATGTTTTCTTGTTTATCTCCTGGAAAGTATCCATTTCTGCAGTGATTTACAAGTTGTCTACTGTCACCAAAGCTGCTGTACCAACCTTTCTCTTTTTATGCGGTGTTCTTTGTATTTCCTTCTATCACATTTCCATTCACTGCTCCCACCTATGTTGCAGGGACTTAGGGGAAGGAATATGTTTAGTACCTCATTCTTCATGGATGGACTAATACAAATATATAAGGTTATCATGCAGCTATCACTTCAAGCTAAAAATTATATACTTTATTTATTATTATTATTATTATTATTATTATTATTATTATTATTATTATTATTATATATGACATAACAATCTGAAAAGAAATTATAAGTTGGTTTATGTAAATTTATATAATTAGAAAACAAATATAAATAAAGTGCTAAAATCTGAATGTTAAGTTAGCAAACAATTATGTAAAGAAGATAATTCAAATGAAGCTAAAATGGTAATTTTATAATTTAAGGTTTATTATTTTAGTTATCAAATAGTTATTATATATTTTCCTTCCCCTATTAAACTGTTTGAAAACTGCAAGTATACTTAAAACAATTTTTCTGTTTATAAGTTTGTAAAAATACATTTTTTTTTTCTTTTGTTATTATTTTTTATATACTTTTCTGAAAACCAAAATGCATTTTGGGTGATAAAAAAGTTTCTTTAAAAACCTAGCTTCTTCTTTTCTTTCTCAAGACACTTGGCTATCTTTATAAGAGATGATTTTGCAAGAAATTGTAAATAATATGGATATGTATTTGCTGAGAATGTTCTTCTGTACATTGGGCAACGTATTATTGATGTGTATCATACTTAACATCTTCCTACATTTGAAATTTACCATTGACATCAATCAAAGCTTTCTATAATGAATTAATACACCTCATTTAAATTCAAATTAAAAAAAGAAAGAAAATTGTGTATCAAACTATTTTGTAATTTTTTTTTCAAACTTAGTTAATAACTCAATATAATTAATAGTTTATTTCTGAGTTGAAAATAAAACTAATTCTGGCATAACATGAATATTAGGCTTTCCTTTTGGCATTGATTTTTATCAGAATTGCTGATACAGGTGAACTCAGCTGTTGTTGATTTTTATACTGTTTCTCTATGTTATTTGGGAATAACTTAATTTCAATATATTTTTTTCAAGTTTTATATTTACCTATGTTATGTTTTGTGGAAATTATGTTCTGTTCCTCTATACATGGATTATGGTTGTTTGCTATTGGAAAATATCACTCCCTGTCATTTTATGTACATCTGAGTTATTAACAATTCAAGTTTGAATGGTTTTATTGTCCAGTTTCTAATAGAATTTGTTTCATTTTGCTGTCAAAAAAAACTTTTAGTGTTTTGTTGGCATTTCAGAGGTTAATGTCTTCAGTGAGACAGTTGTTTTCATCTCAGGAAGCTTAGTCAGACTCATTATGTAAAATGTATGTACGGTCATGCAGACTATGCACATAAGCTGATACAAAAATGTGTGTTTATGAGTGTGTCTTTATATGTATAATATAATGCCTGTGTGTGTATAGGTTCTTGTATTTATATATATATATATATATATATATGTGTGTGGTACATTTATCTAAGTGTGTGTGTGTGTGCGCATGTATTTATATCCTTATCCTTTTTAACCCTTTAGCATTCAGATTACTCTGTCAAATGTAATGCTTATTTATTCATTGTTTTGAATTAATCATGCATTATCTCGTAGCTTCAAAATTTTGATGATGTGATTGTTTATTTTTATGACATTGTAGGGTTGGAGTGAGAGGCCAGATCTGGCTGGTTTGAACGTAAAACAGGTTGAAAATTTGGCTGGATATGGCTGGTTTAAATGCCAAAGGGTTAAACGCACTCTTCCATGCTGGCATGGTTTGAGTTGGTTGTCATAGACTGTCATGTTCTCATTCGGAGTTACTGCCCTCATAGATGGGTCAGGGACCACATCATGCTTGTATGTTCCCTTTTGACATGTTTCCTATGGCTGGATGCCCTTCCTAATACCATGCACTTCACTGTGTACCTGCACATTATATACATACACATATGTACATATGTAAAGTTCCTGTATCTATGAATGTATATACATAAGTATGTATGTATGTATATATATATCTATAAGGTACATAAAATATTCCAGCTGCAAGCACTTGTAAGAAAATGTCTTCTCATGGTGTGTGTGGTTGTGTGTCTGTGTAGAGGGGGACGTATTGATATTATTTTTTATTTTTAGTTGGATTGTTTTTTTATGGCTGGTTAACCAGTATCTTTAAAGGCTTTGGCAGATCAACTGTCTATAGATTAGATGTCTGCTTTGGCTTATACAAGCTTAAAATGCATCTTATAACATACTAAAAACAACATTGTGATATAGAGTCCACCAGGAAAAAGCAAACCCAGTTGCCCAAAGAGCATTTGACAGAAATAATAAAAGCCACATTGATCGAGATAAATCTCTCAGATGGTGAAGCACAATATATGATACAAGATGAGAATAAATGGCAATCATTATTCAAGGCCTTATGTCCCACTGGTATTAAATTTGATTAAATATATATAAAAATATGTCTAAGGTATACTGTTAAAAATCGGAGTCATTACTCCTATATTTGTCTTTGCATATACTGTTATAGTTTTGGTTTGTTCTTTCTGTTTGTCTTTTGATGTACAGTTATGGTTCCGGTTGTATTTTTTTTTTATTCATCCCTCCCCTGTTAGTGTTTATGGCATCAGAAATAATTATGTGAGCTTGGAATAACGTTGCTGCTGATTAATGAATGTTTACCACAATCAGTTCTTAGGAAGTTGGCTTGCAATCTTTTTCAATATTGTTAATAAAGGCATTTGAATTTTAGATGGCAGAAAGCAAATTCTATTTCAGTTTGTGAGCTTTAATCTTGCTGATTTGTTTGGTATATATATATATATATATATTATTGAGATAGATCTAATATTTAATTATCTTACAGATTAAATAATTCAGGTGTTAGCTGTATTAGCATAAGGTTTATTTACCTCAAATTAAAAAAAAAAAATTATGCATTTTCTCTAATTCAAAGTAAACTTTAAAGCACATCTTCAAGAAAAAGACAAAACCAAAACTGCATCTGCTTGTGATAGTGTGTGTATTATAT
>NC_068985.1:19063374-19065698 GCF_001194135.2 Octopus bimaculoides
ATATATGCACACATGCATGTGTGTTTGTATGTATATATATGTGTACATACATGTGTGTGTGTATGTAAATATGGTTCCCTTTCCTAAAAGTGTCTTTTATAATGATCTGTAGCTTTAAATTTTTATAATTTTTTAATACTGAAACAAAATGTTTTAAAAAAAAAATATGTAGTTATTTTATGTTATCTTTCTTTACCCAATAGATTTCCAGTAAAAAATAATGTTTTGAGTTGTATGATATTTCAAACTAGATAATGAATTTTACCTTTTAAATCTATTTATAAAAGAAAATATTAATTTCTGAATTTTGTTTCCAGAAACAATTCATCATTGCTGTTATTTTAGGTTGATGGTGCTCCCTTAGTGTTGATGGGGATTACCAAGTGCCTTGATATTTGTCTTTCTTATTGTCTTATTCTTTTACATCTATTAAAAGACTCATTTCGGAAATTTGAGCCGTTTTTCCTCTATTTAAACTCAAATGAATTGCTTTTCAAATACAAATGAATATTTATTGATATATTTTATATGCAAAAGTATCATCATCACCACCACCATCATCATCATCATCCTCATTGTTCTGCAAAGAATAATGTGTTTGTTTATTTCAATACACTCCATTTTTCAGAGAAGCCAATGTTTCAGCATCTAACCATACTGAATTTGAGTGAAGTCACTATTGATTTACTTAATGCAGTGGGCACTGAAAAATTTAATTTTAATTACACTTCTGGTGGGGAAAAAACAAAACAACTCTAATTCTGGTACAGAAAGTCATGGGAGATAACTTTGAAATTTAAACTGTGGTTGCTTGACTTGCTAGAAACAGCAGCGCTATCTCTTCAAATTGCTTGTTATTATCTTCAAAGAACAGTCAGATCACATTAGATAATATAGGCCTGTCTTTATTTATAGTTTCAGGTGGGTTGCTTGGACCATTTCTACTTTTTCTGTCCAAGTGTTCTTGTCTTCCATTTGTAACTCAAATTTATGAATGATGATCAATGTATGTCATTCTGAGTTGACTAACATGAGAATTCCCATGGTTTGTGATCTACAGAAGCAACTCACTCACTAATTCATCTTTTCTTTGTTAGCAGTGACCATCTTCTCTTGTCCTCTGCTCTCAAGTGATTGATGATATTTCCATAAAGCTTTTCTTTCATTGGATGTTGTTTCTATGTTTTATAAGAACATGCAGCATACATGTGTAGGTACCATCAAACTTGCTTTCTTTGTCAGTCTATGCTGATGACTCATAAAGAAGAATTGAGTCTATGACTGAATAATATCTTTTTCATCTGATCAAGCAAAGCTATGCAGATTGATACATACTCCTAAAAAGACAGGGTGGTCATGGTTGGAATATATAAAGGACTACAAAGAAGGAACATAAGGGGCTTACAAATTCAAAATATGTTGACAGAAAATACATAAAACATACAGAAATTGGTTATTGATGGGGCAAAGTAGGATGCAATTAACACACTATATTGTATAATTTGGGAATATTTGATGTTGTCCAATACATAATGTTTTTAACTCAGTGTCAAGGGTGTAACTTACATGTTAAAATTTGTTTGGTTAGATCTGGGAAATTTCATTGATGAAGGATCTAATATCTGTTATTGTGGAACTCATTGGACTGATGCTGAATTACTCTTGTCCTCTGGTAGCCATGAGAAAATACATGCTTTAAAAATTTACAAATTGATTTTCAGTCTCCTGGGGAAAACACCACTTTCTTTTGTGTTGCCTCTCAGATTATGCAAGAATTGCCAACACACACATTGGGGAGGTTCTTGAAGACCAAGTTTGAAACTTGAGAATACATTGTAAAAATTGGCTAAAGAACTGCAAAATATTATCAACTTCTAGGTCTCATCAGGTGATAGCTATGAGAAAACATTTAACAGACATCAAAAGAAGCCCATCATGTGTGACTGTATATATTATTAATGTGTGTGTTAGTACTTCCAGGGGCAGTCCCAAGGAAGTTAGTATCAAAAGGGTTGTGTGGTAAGTAGCTTGCTTATCAACCACATGGTTCCGGGTTCAGTCCCACTGCGTGGCACCTTGGGCAAGTGTCTTCTACTATAGCCTCGGGCTGACCAAAGCCTTGTGAGTGGATTTGATAGATGGAAACTGAAAGAAGCCCGTCGTATATATCATCATCGTTTAAACGTCCGCTTTCCATGCTAGCATAGGTTGGACGATTTGACTGAGGACTGGTGCAACCGGATGGCTACACCAGGCTCCAATCTAATTTGGCAGAGTTTCTACAGCTGGATGCCCTTCCTAACGCCAACCACTCAGAGAGTGTA
>NC_068985.1:19066874-19068420 GCF_001194135.2 Octopus bimaculoides
GGTCATCAGCATAGAGGAGCTCCCAGGGGCAACCTGTCTTGAATTCCTCTGTGATATATATGTATATGTGTGTGTGTGTTTGTCCCCCTAGCATTGCTTGACAACCGATGCTGGTGTGTTTATGTCTCCGTCACTTAGCGGTTCGGCAAAAGAGACTAATAGAATAAGTACTAGGCTTACAAAGAATAAGTCCTAGGGTCGATTTGCTCGACTAAAGGCGGTGCTCCAGCATGGCCGCAGTCAAATGACTGAAACAAATAAAAGAGTAAAAGAGTCATTTATCTTGGTCATAGTACTTTTTAAAAGAATATCTTGGTGGGTAGTTTCCTTAACCATCTTGATTAACCATCTTCAAAAGACTCTTGTTAATTAAAACAGCTCAACAAATTTTATGATCTATTCAAACAGACAGGCATTATCTTTTACTTGTTTCAGTCATTGAACTGCAGCCATGCTGGAGCAGTCTTGAATGGCTCAGTAAAATACTGTAAACTTTATCAACATATTTTACAATGGCTTAGTCAGAGGAGGAAGGGTAGCCCCTATGGTCCTTTTCATTAACTTCGACTGGTGAGACAAAGGGATTCCCAGATCAGATACCTTTCTCAAATACTTACTACAAAGTTGGCATCACTCAAGTCACTCGAAATAGAGGTGGAGGTATTAAACAAGATTATGAGCTAAATCTACCACCCAAAAATAGGAATGGTCCTTATGAGCTTTCACAGTTTCTACCAAGCTAACTGACACAAAATGGGTGACATAACAGTTGTGAAACCATACCTGCATTCGTTAACATTGTTATGAAAATTATTGTCTCAAGTCTTAGAGCCCATAAGGCTAGCTACTTGGTCTCCATGTATAAGTCACTGGAATCATAACACTCCCCTTGAACAGGACATCAGTCTGTCACAGGGTTACTCATTTAACCCTTTTGATACTAACTTCCTTGGGACTGCCCCTGGAAGTACTAACACACACATACTAATAATATATACAGTCACACATGATGGGCTTCTTTTGATGTCTGTTTACCAAATGCATTCATAGGAATTTGATCAGCCTGGGGCTATAGTAGGAGACACTTACCCAAGGTGCCATGCTGTGGGACCGAACCCAGAACCGTGTGGTTGAGAAACAAGCTTCTTAACCACACAGTCACACCTACCATGCCTGTGCTTCTGTAATTATAGAAATACTGCAAAGCAAGACAAAATATGCAGGTGAAGCCTTTTCCAACACACACATGCACTTGTGTATATATATATATATAGATGTGAGTGGATTTGGTAGATGGAAACTGAAAGAAGCCCTTCGTATATATCATCATCATCGTTTAACGTCCGCTTTCCATGCTAGCATGGGTTGGACGATTTGACTGAGGACTGGTGAAACCGGATGGCAACATCAGGCTCCAATCTAATTTGGCAGAGTTTCTACAGCTGGATACCCTTCCTAACGCCAACCACTCAGAGAGTGTAGTGGGTGCTTTTACGTGTCACCCACACGAAAACGGCCACGCTCGAAATGGTGTCTTTTATGTGCC
>NC_068985.1:19068681-19074255 GCF_001194135.2 Octopus bimaculoides
GTTTACATCCCCGTAACTTAGCAGTTCGGCAAAAGAGACCGATAGAATAAGTTCTAGGCTTACAAAGAATAAGTCCTGGGGTCGATTTGCTCGACTAAAGGTGGTGCTCCAGCATGGCCGCAGTCAAATGACTGAAACGAGTAAAGAGTAAACTCCAGAATATGCACTACCAACCCATTTTGAAAGCACTATCTTTTTGATTGAAGAAACACAAAAATATACTGAAATAACAACTGCTACTTTGAACTCAAATTCTGTTAAGATTTACCTTTAGTAAATCTCAAAGTGGATCTTGTCAATGTCTTTTGTGGCTACAATTGGAGTCTTTCATTTTACTTGAACAAAATACTCTGATCATCATGTTACACCCTTTCATAACTATCTACAGCAAAATGGAATGTAAAGTATGACTTCAAATGAAGCCAATATGATCAATTTGATATGTCCTGTAAATTAGCATGGTGACAGACATACTACATATCCTGTTACTGAAGGGATTTGTGTGGTGGTGTTCCATCATTTGTCTTTAAAAGCTAATATCACCTGGAATTGTTGCTTGTCAGAGAGGTAATGTAGCTTACAACCATAATCTGTCCTTAAAGTACAAGCAGGATTAAAAAGGTCTGTTTGGAAGTCTGATCTGTAATCTCATTGTTTGAAGGAGGCTGTACCTTATTTTGTTAATCTAGGAAATCCAAGAGGTCAAGTTAATCTCAGTGTAATTTGAAATTCAAGCATAAAAGACCAGATCTGGGTACCCCAAAGCATTTTATCTGAGGTTCATGAAAATTAGCATTTAATCAAAACAATCTCTATCATTTTAAAATTCACTTTTCCATACTTGCATGAGTTGGATGGAATTTTTCAGGGCCGATCTCTCCTTGGCTGGATGCTCTTCCAATCACCAACTCTCACCAGTTTCTAAGTAAGGCAATATTCCTCCATTGTCTAGACATATCTTCATTGGCACTATCACATGATCTCAAGACAAGGACCCCCCCCATCATCATTTAATGTTTGCTTTCCATGCTGGCATGGTTTGGACAATTTGACAGGAGCTGGCAAGGCGAGAGGCCACACCAGGTTCCATAGTCTGTTTTGGCTTGGTTTCTACTTCTGGATGTCCTTCCTAATGCCAAACTCTTTACAGAGTGTACTGGGTGCTTTCTATGTGGCACTGTCACCAGTGCTTTTTACATGACACACTCACCTGTGCTTTTTATGTGGCACCAGCACCAATGTCTTTTACATGTACCTTGGTTTCAGGATATCAATTCTGCAGTCAGTGGCTCTTCTTGAGTACAGCAAAGCACCACATATCTCACCCCTCCTCCACAGGGCTTCTTTCAGTTTCCACCTAACATTCACAAAGCTTTCACCTGGGGTTATAGTAGAGGACACTTGCTCAAAGTGCCATGCAGTGGGACTGAACCTGAAACTATGATTGAACAGCAAAACTTCTTAACCACACAGGCACAAGACCACATTATTTTAGGGAGGCTATAATTGATTAAATTAACCCCAGCACTCGATTTGTATTTTATTTTATTGACCCACTACCTCTATAGAATTTGAACTTAGAATGTAAGAGGCCATAATTAAAACTGCAAGTTACTTTTACCTGATATACTCTATCCATTCTACAGTTCTCCTGGTCCTCTATTAATGGGTAATAATAATATAGGTTTCAAATTTTGGGGGAGGGGGTAAACTTATTACATTGACCCCAGTGCTCACCTGATACTTATTTTATGGACCTTGAAAGGATGAATGACAAAGTCAGCTTTGGTGGAATGTCAAATCAGAACGTAGAGATGGGTAAAATGTCTCTAAGCATTTTGCCAAGCGTGCTAACAATTCTGTCAGCTTGCTACCTGGATAACAATGATATACTTTTCTACTCAAGGCACAAGGCCCGGAATTTTTTGGGAGGGAGCCAGTCGATTACGTCGACCCCAGTACCTAACTAGTATTTAATTTATTGACCCCTGAAAGGATGAAAGGCAAAGTCAACCTTGGCGGAATTTGAACTCAGAACGTTTAGACAGACGAAATACCGCTAAGCATTTTGCCTGGCGTGCTAACTTTTCTTCCAGCTCGCCGCCTTCTGGGTAATAATGATATAGCAAAGGGTTATGTCTTGGTAGAGCAGAAGATTAAATGATTTATATTCATCTGAATTCTGGATATAAATCTTACCATAGTCAACCATGAGGTCAAGTCCTCATCGCAGAGTGACGGCTGGTGTCCTTAAATGACCCTGAGAACAATGTCAGGATTGTACAAGCTCCTGGTAGGACCTCCCATACTGAACAGGTCAAAGAATAGAGGTCAGACAATATGTACCACCTCTTTGTGTAGGAGGCTATACCTCTAGCTAGAAAAAAAAGCAAAGTTACAGAATCATCAATGATATTTCAAAACCAACAAGACCTGAAAGAGGAAGGCCTTCCATACTGAGGGAGGGCCCTTCCCAGAGTGGAGAAAAGCCAATGGCCTATGCTTCTCAGGGAGCAAAGGGCTTAAATAAGTAATAGCCAATTTCACAAAGTTTCATCAATTTAAATACGTTATTAGAACTCTGTGATTTGGTAAATAGTAACTTACTTCTAGATAGACTGTCAAAAGAAATTAATGTTATTAACATTGTTTTGTCAAATATTTAGAATTTATAGCATTTGCTCTGCTTGGATTGAAATTTAATTTTCCATTCCTATGACACAACTTACCTAAACCCTTTTCTCCCTATGGAACATAAACTATCAATGACATTTCCATATTGTTCTTGACTCTGGGCTGTTCTCCCTGGGGGAAGAACATCCTTTCCCAGATCTTGTTGGTGTTGAATTGTCATTGATGCTTTTGTAACTTTCTTTTTTCTAGGTAGGGTTGTTGGCCTTTCACAAACCTATTTTTACCTGTAAGAAGTGGTAGCACACCTGAGTCTGGTCTCTATCTTTTGACACTGTCCAGCATGGGAGACCTTACCAGGAGCTTGCACTCCACTGATATAACTTTCAGGCTCATTGAGACACACAAGCTACCAAACAGCCACAAGGACTGAGTCTTATGGTGGCCAATGAGACAAAGTATGATAGCACTAAAACTCATTAGGAAGACTAACACAAGAAAGTGAACTGTATGAATCAATAATAATAATATAAAATGCATCCAATCACAAAAATAAAGAACATCGATGCAATGCATCATAACAATAATAAAAGCTGGTAATACAGGAAACATTTCAACTCATGGGAAGAAGAATCCAGGCAGTTGATATAAGAGGCTGTGGTGATGTAGAAATGTACACATATGCTCAAAAATAATGTTGATACTATGTACATATCTCAGTATCAAATAAGAACATAACAGAATAGATATAGCTGCTGGGAGATTATGACAAAAATATAAACAGCTGACTAATGAGAAACTAACTGATCCACTATCCAAAGTGATTTCTTACACCACTGCTTGTGCTCATTGATATTAGTTGTTTTTATGTAACAAGACCATTTAATATCAACTATGTTTAAATGCCTGAGATGAATTGTTGATGAGAATATAGTTTTCCACATTATTAATTTCATGTTGAAACTGTATATTTACACTGTTTATATCTATACGGTTTTGACCTTTCTTCATCATTGGAGAAAGTTCAAGACTAGATTTGAATTAGGAATGAATTTGAATTAAGACTCTATAAGGTTCCAACTTTGAATCCAGTTTGGGACACTCAATATAACCAAGAATAAGACACCTGCAAATAATTGGAGAATTTAGTGCAAATCTAAATACTGTACGGTATGCCGAAGAGAATAAGAGCATGTAGAATTATAAGATAATTCAACAATATCTTTTTGAAGCCTAACCTCCTAGAGTTTGGTTTCAAGAAAGATTCATAGAGTTTGCAATTCAATAACTCAACAAAATATTTCAAGCATTCGATAAGTTTGTCTCAATACAGTCAAGAATGCAAACTGAATTTGCCATTCTGATTTTCAAAATATTTTCACTGAGCAGTTTCTACTTAATCAAACATCCATCTTATAAATTATTCTCATTTCAACGAGGAAGAACTTTCATGTGTTTACCTTATGTACTCAAGAATTATATAACATAAAACAATATAATGAGGAAATATATAACTTAATAGGATAGCTGTTCATGTCTAACCATATGAGTTTAGCATCATTTCTTATAAATGAGCAGCACAACATTCTCCAAACAAGGAAGGTACTCACAAATTTGGAATTATTTTCTGGCAAATTGCTTCTCAATGATATCTATAGAGATGAGTCCTGAATTCTGCTTTAAGAGACTAACATATATTTAGTATGCTCAAGTCACAGAATCTTCCAGACTTTTCCTATTTAAGATAATGATGAGATTTCCATGGTAATGAGCTGTGAATTTTGAGCCTGCTTTAGCATGAGACAAGAGTCACACCTAAGATTATTCAGAAAATGGTGGTTCTATAAGAATCACCATTTTCTGAATAATTATTCATGAGATTTATTCACACGAATGGGGTCATGTCTGTCTTAAGACAAGTTATTAATTGGTCTTATATATTCCTAATATCAGCTTTTTAACTGCTTAATTGAAATGTTCCTAACTGAAAATGTGTGTTTTTTTTTTAATAAAAAAAGCAAACGTATACACAGAACGAACACTGGATCTCATTTTGAAGTAATCATAACAAGTAATGGTATTTTAAATATTTTCAGCTGGTAACTCGGTACTACTCAGGTAAAAAGCCATCCATCTCACTGTGAAGTGACATCTACAAATCTATATAGGTGCTTATTACCTGCAATAACATCCTTTGGAAATATTTGGACAATTTTTAATTCTACATAAAGATGAAATTAAGAAATGTTTTCCAACATTCATGCGCATCTTTTTAAATAAAATTTCAGTAAAATATAATCGGAGTATATCACCTTTCCACAAAGAAACAATAATAATCTATTGGTTCTTGGTTACATGAAACGAAACTAGTAAATAATGTGGCACAAAATTGCAAATTATATCCCTTAGAACAATTAATGAAACAAGGGAGAGAATTATTAAACAAAACAGAGTTTCTTCTCTTGTACTGATAAATACTTAAAAGCACTGAAAAATTCATAGAAAATGCGAGTTAAGTATGATTAAGAAGTTTGCTTTGCAACCAGGTGGCTCTGAATTCACTTCCACTTTAGAGCATCATCTGCATATATCTTCTATCATAAGTATTGCTGGGCGAATATTGCATGAGTGTAATTTGGTGGATGTAACTGTTGAAAAACTTTTGAAGGCGGAGTCCCAGCCAGGGTCAAAGTCCAAATATATCTTCTATCTGTTTCAATCAGACTGTGGCCATGCTACAGAACCGCCTAAAAGAACTTTTAGTCGAAAAAATCTACTCGAGTGTTTAATTTTTTTTACTAAGCCTGGTACTTATTCTATCAGACTGTCCTGCTGAACCTCTAAGTTCGTAAACACACCAACACCAGATGTCAAGCGGTGGTGGGGATCACACACACACACACACACACACACACACACACACACACACACACACACACACAC
>NC_068985.1:19075839-19076682 GCF_001194135.2 Octopus bimaculoides
AGGAAACAAATAGAGAAAATGAAAAAAAAAACAAAAAAAAAACGGAGAGAATAACAATATATATATATATGTATATATATATATATATATATATATAATACTTTACTTGTTTCAGTCTGTGGCCATGCTGGGGCACTGCCTCGAAGAATCATTTTAGACGAACGAATCGACTCCAGTATTTATTTTTAAAGCCTGGTACTTATTCTGTCGTTCTGCCAACACACCAACGTCGGTTGTCAAGCAGTAGTAACACACACACACACATACAAACACGCGCACATATACGACGGGCTTCGTTCAGTTTCTGTCTACCAGATCCTCTCATCAGGCTTTGGTGGGCCTGAAGCTGGAGCAGATAACACTTGCTCAAGATGCAACACCGTGGGACTGAACCTGGAACCATATGGTTGGGACGCAAACTCCTTACCACACAGCCATGCCTGAGCATATATATGTGTGTGTGTGTGTGTGTGTGTGTGTAATGCATACACAGACACATACACAATGAGCTTATTGTATATTGTGCAAAAGTGGTCACTGATAGCAGTAATAAGTCATGTATAAAAAGACAGTTATGAGGAAAAAGTGCATGTGCAGAACATAGAATAGAACACAAGAAGACAGAAAAGTAAACAATATATATATATATATATATATATATATTTTGGAAAGAGACAGGTTAATAGGTTCCACTCTTGATATCGGGCTTCACTTACAGCTTGTATTTCCAGTTGGAAGTCCCCATCTTATCCAGAATACCGATCTACTAGAAGCTCTCCAGAGACGTGCAACCAGACAAGTAGCTTTTACAGTCATATATACACACACACACATATATATATA
>NC_068985.1:19076964-19086467 GCF_001194135.2 Octopus bimaculoides
AGATTGTCAGATAAATTCGTTCGTTTCGTTCCAATGTTATTTGAATTAAACGAAAAATATTATTGTAGTGTTTTGTGGGTTTCTTTTTTATCTCTATTCCTCTACAATTTTTGCTTACTGTTTGTGAAATTTGAATAGATTTTCTCTTTTCATACCTATGACTTTGGAGTGCCAAGGAGAAAGAGAGAGAGAGAGAGAGAGAGAGAGAGAGAGAGAAAGAGAGAGAGAGAGAGAGAGAGAGAGAGAAGAAAAAAATGAACATTTTCGACACCTGTTTCTCTTGGCTTTTAATCAAGGTTTTAAAGCTGCCAAAGCAGGTCGAGACATTTGTGCTGAGTATGGAGAAAATACTCTTGCAGAAAGAACTACACGGAAATGGGCTTCACGTTCCAAGGAGGGGAAATTCGTCCTCACAAAATCTTCGCATTCCGGCTGACCTATTCAGTGAGAATCGATTGAACAAACTCATCCACAAAGATCCGCGCCTATCCACTAAGGAATTGGCTCAGCAAATGGGATGCTCTTTTGATATGGTCGCCCGTCACCTTCATTCAATGGGTAAGGTCCTAAGGCCCCGACCGGTGAAACAGCGTGCTTCTTCAAAATGACAATGCTCGCCCCAGGTGGCCAATTTGACCAAAAATGCTTTTCAAGATCGTGGTTGGGAAGTTCTACTGCATCCACCTTCTCCTGATATAGTACCTTCAGATTATTACCTTTTTCAGACACTCTCCAATAGTCTGCGAGGTTCTTTTGTTCAACGACGCTGAAAATGTGGCTCGATGAATTCTTCGAATCAAGACCAATAATTTCTACAGTCAAGGTAGTGACAAGCTCCTGGGACGTTGGCAAGAGAATTAAAAAACAAATTGTAAATCAAAAATAAGGATTAACGAACGAATTTATCGGGCAACGCAATGTATATATTAATTACAGTGTTGTGCACAAAAATCTATGAGGAGCCGTTAAAAACAAAGTAGGGTAGCTACCATGATGGAAGCCTAATTCGTGACTGCTTTATGCACCAGCAGAAGTTGGGTACGCCTTCTCGGAAAAGCGTGCAAGAAGCCAGAAAACTATTCGTTAGGAAACTGATTCCTTTTTCCCGCACATTATAATAGCGTAGAAAAAACATGTTTACGTTATTTAACCTACAGCAAGACTTTGTAATATATATAACACACATACAATTGCATTAACATTCTCTAAATCATTATACCGATTTTCAGATTTTAGCTCGAATGATCATTGTATTTGCCGATACATTACGTTCAGTCTGACTTGGTCCACACACCCAAGAATCTCCCTATTTTGCACATTAGTAGTTCAATGCAACGGTAGCAGTGATAGACAAGAAAACCACGCCAAATAGTAAAACAATAAAATCAGACGACAGTAGTGATGTTTTGTATTGAGAATTGAGTAGTAATGAAATTTAGAAGGCTAAATTATTCAAAATTAAATAGTTTCCCGATGAGAAGACCCATATTTGCACACACATTTCTGGATGTGTTTATGATATGTTTTATATATTGTTGTTTTGATGGAAAACTGTTTCTAAGCGGAATACAAGCTCATAGAATCTTTGATAGACGTTATACACACACACACACACACACACAGAATAATATCAACTACCATACAACGTAAATCCTTAAGTTATTAAATTTTTCTCCGCCTCAAGAGGAATTATAATTACCAAATGCCAATTTAGACCAACTCCATATGAGAAGGGGAGATAATCTCAAGATCCTGAATTCTCCAAAGCTGACATGCCATTAAAAGAAAATAACAGGCTTATTGTCAGGAGATAAGAGGACAGTCGTGGACACATTTTTCTGGCCCAACAGCCGTCATCAACTCATCAATTGCCAAATATTATTTCCAGTAGTTACGAACGAGCAAACTGGCAGCAATTGTGGAGCGTTGATTTTTGTTGTGTTCGCTCTAAGTGTGTGGCATCCAAGCGCCGAGTTTCGGAACCTTGCCCATTGAGGGAAGGTGGTTCACCTCAGATTTATTTTAAAATCACAATCCATCTACTCCGCCAATTCTCTGATCATTTGACGTGGATTTTCTGGCCCAACAGCCGTCATCAACTCATCAATTACCAAATATTATTTCCAGTAGTTACGAACGTAGGACTTACATTAAAAAGACAAAGAGTAGAGCATAGTGGAACAGTCCAAACGATAACCCCCACTGGCTTGCCTATTTTGGATACTCTTCGTCATTTGATTGATTTGATGCAAGGAATGCACGAGATTGTGTAAAGATGTGGAAAGTTTTGATATAGACACGAAATAACAATTTGGAACTGGAGAGATGAAAGTATAGTATAGACACCGTAGGGTTTTACTCATCGATAACAAGTACCTCCTTCATAAAGACATACGATTCGCATCTAGGCATACATCTATAACCACAGAAAATTATGGTAAAAAAATATAGTAAATTTTATACGTTCCCACGAGTAGCTGCAACGGCACAGCAGTGTTTGAACTCGTCGGCCTATTTCTCTTGAGTGAGGTTGCAAAAATGTACTCTGCACATATATTTTAAGAGTCTTAAAAATCTTCCATTTGCGCTGGATTCAGATACAGTTAATTATTGTCTAGATTGGTGTATCTTCTAACCAAGGTTTAAGAAAAGGTGACTGTGAAATATAAATTTATGATAAATAAAAGTCAACTGATAACTTTCATTAAGAAAAAGTCGGCGAACTGGTAGAATCGTTAGCACGCCGAACAAAATGCTTAGTGGCATTTCGTCCGTCTTTACATTCCGATTTCTAATTCCGCCGAAGTCGACTTTGCCCTTTCATCCTTACGGGGTCGATAAAATAAGTACCAATTGAATACTGGGGTCGATGTAATCGACTTTCCCCCTCCCCTGATATTGCTGGCCTTGTATCAAAATTCGAAACCATTATCAAGGAAAAAGGCGATGAGGTGGCAGAATCGTTTGCACACCGAACAAAATGCTTAGCGGCATTTCGTCCGGCTTTACATTCCGAGTTCAAATTCTGCCGAGGTCAACTTTACCTTTCATTCTTTTGGGATCGATAAAATGAGTATCAGTCGAGCACGTGTGAGGATGTAATCGAGTAGCTCCCTCCCTGCAAAATTTCGGGTCTTGTCCCTAAAGTAGATAAGATTATCAAGAGAAATAATATTCACACTTGTAGTAAGATGGTATTTATGAGATTATATTCTGACATAACATCTGAGAGGAGGTTGTTAGGAGTATGATGTCTTGAGATATACCTTGACGAAATGTTGTTGGTTTATTTCAGGAAATATCTCAGCGAACAAGTTTTTAATGTATGAAGTGAGGCTGAACTGTCAAAGTACCGTTGCAAGACATTGTAGAGGCCCTCATTTTGGAAAGATTTGCAAGTTGGAAAAAAAAAGCTCTGATGTAATGTTCTAGAATAAAACGAAAAGAAGAAATGGATATCAATCTTTATAGCGTTCAGTTCTGATTTATGGCCATTCAAGATAATCTGGACATTTTAGTCCTATTTAAGAAATCATCAAGTGTTATTTAGATACTTCTAAGTTTAAGGCGGCGAGCTGGCAGAATTGTTATCACGCTGGACGAAATGCTTAGCGGTATTTCACCCGTCGCTAGGTTCCGAGTTCAAATTCCGCCGAGGTCGACTTTGCCTTTCGTTCTTTCGGAGTCGATGAAATAAGTGCTAGTGAAAGACTGGGGTCGATGTGATCGACTAGTCCCCCTCTCCGCAAATTTCAGGTCTTGTGCCTTTAGTATAAAGGATTATTACAACCCAGTTTAAGGCGGCGAGCTGGTAGAATCATTAGCATACCGGGTGAAATGCTTAGCGGTATTTCGTCTATCTTTACGTTCTGAGTTCAAATTCCGCCGAGGTCGACTTTGCCTTTAATCCCTTTGGGGTTTATAAAATAAGTATCGGTCAAGCACTGGGAACTATCCCACTCTCCCGAAATTGCTGGCTTTGAGTCAACATTTGAAACCATTATTACTTCTAAGTTGAATTTTCTAGCGGTTATGTAAATCGATAACGTAGATGAAATCTATTTAATTTTTAATTAAAAGTCACTTTCTTTGTGGTCAGTAGTCACGTATATCTTCTTGGACTATACCTGCATAGTAACATTATTTTATGAAATGTAAAGATTTTGAGAGAAAAACCATCAGAAGTCCATGTATTTATTTATCTCATTTACCTTCGCTGGACAAATGGAGGAAACTACATTGAAGCACAGCTTTCTCAAAGATCATAAATATTTCTTTTTGTTGGTTCAGCTGCTTATTTACTAATAATGGTACAACTATTTCGTAGTTAATCTGATTTATTATTATTCACAAAGATTCCATCAGCTATTATTTATATCGTTTGTCAGAAATTCTCTTCTAACGAGTTCGAGGTAATTCCAATTTCTACATTTTATTTCACTGAATCATTCTTGAAAGATTAACAATCAACTTTTCATATTTTATTGACGCTTATTGCAATCTCTTCATTGTTCTTAGCATCCTGCATATTTGTGGAATGCATTATCTTCAATTTCAGAGTCACTGACTTGTACGCTGCAGTGGCAACAGACGTCTGTAAACAAGCTGCATACGAATTCAGTTGCACTGTAAGCTCCACTGTAATAATATTTGGTAAATGTCTTGAATTTATATCAGAACATATTTTGATATCTCTATTTTTCAGTTATCAGTAGAGGGCGTCGACCGGAGGTGGTATTTGCATTTCTTTATTAAAAAAAAAAATTTTCTTAGTCACATGCTATAAATTATTGGCGTTGCACAATTCTCTCCTCGTATATCTGTTGTTCGCCCACTTCCTTTCTCTTCTATCTCTATAAAAAGGTCGATCGACACAGGTTTAATGGGGAGGATGTAATTTCTCTAGCTTTGTGTTAATAACCTTTAAGGATATTTCGGTCGAGTTCAAAATATATGTTAAACTACTATCTGGTAGTTGGATTTAATTCCTAAAGCAAATGGAGTCGATTTGTGTAAGTCGTGATAGTGTTTCGTGGGAAATCAACTTTCACTGTTTATATTACGGGTTAGTTATACATTAACAATCTTTCTTAGACAAATTAAAACGCTGTAACCCTTAATATATTTTTTCATAATTAACGGAGTTGACTGAAAGAAGAAGCAAAGAAAAAAAACGAAGTTGCCAAGCAATTTTTTATCTTTTATATCTCAAATATTTGCTTACATACGAATTACAATTTCTTGCTTGTTCGATCAGAGAATAATACTAGATAACAAATTGAAATTAATACAATTTAATACAACTTATGATGATAATGCAGTTTAGGATAATTAATAGAACGGTTCCGTTAATAATTAGCTTTGAATTGAATTCATAGTTTCAGTGGTCAACAGTGAGTCCTGTGCGTGGTATTGGCATGTCCTGGTCATCAAAAAAGTTTCTTGGCAACCATTAGACATACAGTAATCCCTCGCCATATCGTGGTTCACCTGTCGTGGTTTATTATTTAAGCTTATGTCGATTCCTCCCTGGTGATGTTTTGCGTTTATGATAAAACTAGCAGATGTGCCCGGCATTACCGGGATGTTAGCAGCATAGTTAGAATTGATCTATGTATACAGTTATAATACGTAAAGATTTCTGAAAATAAAAGAAAAGGAAAGGTTTTTTTTTTGCTAAAGTAAAACGTTAAACTTATTGCACACATTGTATGGCAACATGTCTAGAATTTGACCATGAAATGAGAGCAAAGGTACTAATGTAATAAAGTAAGCGCACAAAAAACAAACAAACAGAAAATTCACGGTGTAATCAAAATCATTTCGGTTGTAGGTCCTTGTTAAAGCAGTCTTGTTCACCACGCAAAACAAAACATAAATACAGAAAATTAGATACTTGCGTTATGCTTATGCCGAATCCTGCAGTGTGCAGCATTAATAAAAAAAAAGACCGGGAGTTCAGTTTACAGAATCTCGTGGTAGACAATATTCTTAGTTGCACCTCGAGGAACGAATGCGAACAGATTGTCTTTCCTCCCAACTCTGGAGCAGGCAACGCACAACTGCCCGTGTGAGAAACACGGCTGTTCCAGGTGAATTCCCGCTACGGACAAAGTATGACCTTGCGATTTATTGATCGACATTCCAAAACTGATGCGAATAGGGAACGGGAGCCTTCTGAATGAGAAGAGGGTACCTGATGTGGACGGAGTAAGTGGAATCCGTGGAATGAAGACGTCCTCTCCTTTACCACATCCAGAGAGAATTGTTGCCCCAATGACATGCACCATCATCTTTTTTTACCACCAGGCGTATTCCATTACAGTCTGGGTGGTTCTAAGTTTTGCAGTAGCATAACTGGATGGCCCACTTTGAGACTTCTTTGGCGAGGAGGTAATCCAGGGAGTTCTAAAGAATTTAGGAATTCAGTGGTATAATGGACAACTTCTTCAGGACTTTGAATTGTGTCCATACTTATAAGTGTGAACGCGCTCAAGAAGACACTGCAAAAGGTGCTCATTGATTCTATTTGCAGTGCTATTCCTAGGAGCAAGTATTGCTCTTTCACATAACCAATCATGGTTTTTGTAGTCTTCCTGCAGATTAGGAAACACTGCCGTTGTCAGGTCACCAGCAGTGTTGACAATGTTGCAAACCCGATCGACTTCCATTCCTCCATTGGAATCCAGAGGCACCTCGCCATCCCCAGTTTTCAGAATGCCCGAAGAAAATGAAGCAGACATATGGTCTCCATACAGTTGAGCCCGCATGTTGGTATGAAGTTTCAGAATTTTGACATGTCACCATAATGGTGAAGAATTTAGGCACACTCGCGTTACATCTGTCCTTTCCTTTAGGAATAACAGGAAGAGTTTGTTTGAAATCACCGGATAATAAGAAAGTTACACCTCCCATTGGATCCTCACAGTCTCTTATATCTTGTAAGGTCTTCTTAGGTGCTTCCATAGCTCCTTTGTGCGCCGCAGTACATTCGTCCCATACAATTAGCTGGCACCTTTTAAGCACTTTTGCCTTTGCAGAGCTTTTGCTGATATTGCACGTAGGTGTTTCAGATGTTGTCAAATCCAGAAGAAGCTTGAAGGTAGAGTGTGGTGTCCTGCCACCGGGTAGGAGAGTTACCGCAATCCCAGATGAGGCCACTGCAAACGCGATCCCCTTGTGCTGCATTACTTTAGCACGAAGAAGTTTCTTCACGAATGTTTTCCCTGTCCCTCCAGGTGTGTCCAGGAAGAAGATGCCACATTGTCGGGGGTGAATGTTGTCAACGATGGTGTTATAAGGCTTGTTGCTGGTCTGGAAGTAATTTCGGTTTCAACAGCGTAGCTAGTAAGAGCATCAGCGTCGTAGGATATTTCCTTTATGATATCTTTGGGAAGGACATTGGACTCTGTGCGGGCGACTTACGGTAGACCATACGTTGGTAGTGTATTTCCAGCCGTTGAAATAACCTTGTCTTCAATGTCAATGAAGACTGTATTGCAGAATTCATCACTGAAGTCTACTTCCATGTTAGGAAAAGGGCAGTTGGACTTGATATTTAAATCCTCAGACATGTCATCCCGATATTTGAGCCACAAAGCGGCGGGATAACAAAGTTCAAATGTAGGCAACAATACAGCAAAAAGTGTGCTCATACTCCTTGGTGATTGCGAGGTGGCGCAACCTTGCAGTAATCTATGTTTATTGCAGGCTTCCCTATATGTAGCCGAAACATGCCCGTCAACAGTTTTTAGGTCAACGAAACTCGTTGGTCCTCTGACCTGATGCAAAAGGAGACGGAGGTAGAAACACTCTTGCTGGCTTGGGTGCACTGTGTACACTCGACCTAGACAACTGTCAAATCTTATGCCTGGCTGTTCACCAACAGGTTAACCTGGCTTTCTTCGTGTCCATTTCTTTATTTGTTTGTTCCATGTGTAGTAGGATGGTTCCGAATGAAATTGAGTTTCGCTTTCCTACTTGTTCATGATAGTTACCAATAAAGTAAAGTTGAAGAAACTGAGGTTCCTCATCCGTAGAAGGTTGGAGTGGTCCAATCCTATGGTAAACCTGTCCCTGTACTTTAAAAGTAGGCATAAAAACCACCATCACTGACAATGTTTGCCCCGAAAGATGTCATTTGGAACGCACAATTGTACTTTCTGATGTTGTTGAGGTAATGTTTTGAATCTGATAATAAACCTAATATAAGAAGCTTCAACAGTTGAGGTGGATTCTCGAGGATGGGTAATTTAACCTTTCCATTAGAGCAACACATTCCAGGATTTTCTTCTGACCACTTTTTGGCGGAGCAGTGTTGGCGAATGACGGACATACTACCAATTAGTATGTCAGGTAGAACAGTATAGTTACAATTTGGATCATAGTTGAACGCCTTATACGACTATCGTGAAGAACATACCTTTGAAATAACCTGCCTAGTAGCTCTACGAATTACATTACTCTCAAGCCAGTCATCTCGATCAGTTGGTGTTTCTGCAGCTTTAGCAGCAGCAGTATTTCTGTTCCGACGTACTCTGCGTTGTCCGTCAGTCTCTGTTGCTCGAGCAGCAGCAGCAGCAGCAGCAGTAGTAGTCGCTGCAGCATTTCTCTTTCGATGTATCAAACGTTGTTCATTGGTAGCTATTGTTCTTGCAATAGCTCTTCTGAAAGCATTTTGGGTTAACCTACTATTAGTTTCGTCTGGCGTTTCATTAGCTCGCCTTTTTTTTTTTCCAATTTCAAAATTCGCGCAGTGTTGCACCCGATTGAAAATCGAGATCGTCTAGGCATGGTTATTGGATATCTTTGAATCGATAAAAAAAAACAAAAAAAAAAAAACATACACAATTGGTGACAAATAGATTTTTACGCCTTATGTATTCCAGCATTACATAAGAACCGAACATGGCTAATGGAGCATGTAGTATATTGGGTTGTTTAAGTATATTCTTTTAACAATAATTACGAAGGATGTTAAAGGTAAAAGGATATGCAGTGAAATGATGGTTTAAATGAGAGGCAAGCTTGTCTATAAATACTATTTATAGGCCCCAAAAAGTTTATAATGACTTCCCAAATAATGTTTTGGCAAAAAACTGAAATGAAAGGTAAAATAGGATAAGATGTGTAGGTTTGGGCTATTTAAGTATGGTTGTAAGCCTGGCTACTGATGCCGGAATTTATTGGTAGAAGTTAAAGGCCGATTAAAAAAATAGAATGCAATATCAAATGCTTACTAAGAAGGTGCGATTTCTGCAACTGAGCTTCTGGTTTTGTTGACTCGTATTGCGTGTATACGTTCAGGAACTGATAAGTATTGATTTTCTTAACACAACTTGCATGTGAAAAAAATCGATAGTGCATGCGAATTTGATTAAACGTTGAAAAATGCACGTGTGATTTAACTGCAGTGATAAAACTCTGTATCCAGTTAAATAAGATGAAATTTCGCGAGCTGTCTTTAAAGTAGCATTATTAATTATGTTTAACACCGTGTAGTT
>NC_068985.1:19089022-19090586 GCF_001194135.2 Octopus bimaculoides
ATTCCTGCAGAACTAATGTGGGGTATAGAATATGGAATATACAATATATAATATAATATACAATATACAATATAAAATAAAATAAAATAAAAATGGATGGCACCATGAAAGAAAGTATTGAATGTAGATGAAATATTGAGTGTTCAATATAAAGGATCAAATATATAAATATATAAATATAAATATATATATATATATATAAAGGCGACTCGAGTTTCAGGGCTATTTTCCTTCGTCATGGCCGGTATGACAGACTTTAACAGACTATATATATATATATATATATATATATATATAGATAAATTATAAAAATGATATAAAAAAAATGTACAGTACAGTACTGTTTCTACTTCACAGATTTTCACCTATCGCGTGAGGTTTAGGAACGTAAGATAGTCGATGGATTACAGTATAACTATTTTGAAGTAGGGCACATGCTCTCTAATTTTCATAAGCATTGATTTAATATGAACTTCTAAAGCATATAATTTCTGTAGTAACTTCGATCGCTTTTCAGAAATGTATGACGATTTAAGCGGAGAGTAAGGAGAATGTCACACACATATAACAGTGTTCCACGCAATTTCCATCTACCAAATTCACACACAAGATATTGGTCGACCCGGAGCTATATTAGAAGATACTCGTTCAAAATGCATCGCAGTGGGATTGAACCCAAGACCATGTGATTCTTTACTCATTTTAATCCAGGTTAACCCTGTCGAAATTTTGAAGATATTTATATAAATAGGGATAACACACATACGGAAGCGTCCAGTTGTCCTTTATTGCAGTAAATAAACCAAAAGCAACTGTTCTCAAACGAGGACAGTGGGTTAATCGCACATAATTTATTATGCCATAGTATGTGTCAATGTTGTGACTGCTTTTATTTCCTCCTTAATTCCTTTGCTTCAAAGAAGACATTTCTCTAATGATTTTTTAACGTATAGCAGTATTACTTTGTATACGTTAGGATAATGCGAAGTAATCTTTCTTTCAAAATATAAACATTTTTGCATTTCAGTTTTTCAGAACCAGCCAGTATTGTTCCAGCTAAAAAATATACAAACTACAACCACCAAATATTCCACAAAATAAATTTATCAATATATATATATATATATAAACTATAGAAGAGGGGACCGCGAAAGGTAGGGTACGTATATAATGGTTTTGGATGCCTGTTGATGGAACCTTCCGCGGGACTGTTCTGGTAGATCTCAAGCTTCGGATATTTTTTAAAACGGGGGCCACATTTTTCATTAACGAAACACTTTGAAACTTAGAACACTGGTAGAATGTGTCATATAAAACATCTTTTTCTCTTAGTCTTCTTAAAAAAAAAAAGAAATCCCTAAGTTATTCCATGTTAAAGTTGTATTTCTGTAATTTCAACCAATCACTGACGTCCATTCAGCCGATATACATTAAGTGCCGACTACATAAACAAACGATTCTGAAACAATTCTATCGGTGATAGGGTTAGGGTAAAACAGCAAATTTAAAAAGAAAAAAGCAAATAAAACGAAGAAAAAAAAAAGAAAATGAAAAAAGCAAATAA
>NC_068985.1:19090672-19093184 GCF_001194135.2 Octopus bimaculoides
TAAGACAATTTTTTACATGAAATAAATTCGAATACAAAAATATTTTTCTGTTCTATAACACAAAATAGATAAGTATACGAAGTTTGAAAGTCTTTCGGTCCCAAAAACACTACGTAAAACATTAATGAAAAATGTGGCCCCCGTTTTAAAAAAGATCCCAAGCTTCTTATGTATTGAAAGACTGATCATTTTATATGCCTTATGTCTTAATTTTTGAGTAATTATTACTATTAATACTAATGCATTGATGAAATAAACTAATTTAGTAATATGTCGTTGTTTTAATAACACGCAATATATTTAAAGCATCAAATTGGTTATTTGTTTTTATCAGAATAACCGATCATTAATTTATTAGAAGTGATAAAGCAACTGAATTTTGATATCAACTTCTTACATATAACCAAGTATAGATTTAACTTCTAAGGCATCTATAGGTAAGGTGCAACTGGGGTCCTTAATTTTATTGCACGAGTAGATACATTAGTAAATAAAGGGGTTATTTCCAAAACTAGGGCAAAAACAGATGGCATATTTTGAATCAGCGCCCCAAATATAGGTTTAGCTTTCAAGGCAGTTGAATATTTTTTTCGTTTTTCGGACTGTACGAATATATATTCGCGCTTCATCCATAAATAGAAATTACACCCACAAATATGAATATATTCACATCGATCTATTCTTATGATGCGTCGAAAAGAAATAGATTGGAGTATTGGTTAGGTCAAATGATATTTAGTTTAAACTGGTAAAGCAGAAAAGAAAAAGAAATACCGTCTAGCTTTCCATGGTGATTAAGCTCGGAACTCAATTTTGATTATGCGTCTGCTCTGTAACCAATAACCATTGATCTTACTCCTCGTTAGTTTTGTCTGGTTAGATTGGCGTTAACATTCCAATGACAACAACAGAGACTATATAATTTTTTACGTTCCCTCTCAGTTCACTTCTTAAGTGTGTTCCAGGATAAGTTCTCGTTGGCATTCGTGCCAAAATAAGAAAGGAAAAAAAATTTGAAGGAAAATTTTTAGTACATATTTTCCCCATATTAGATGTTTATTCTCGATTCTGTGAAGCAGAAGGGAGAAGAGAAAACAGGGTTTCCTTCCACCGTAACAGGTGCATCGTTTTTTTTTTTTATTTAAAAATAAATATTTACCTAATTTGCTTTTGTTTTTATTACTTTTTATAGTTTTCTGGCAGGCACTTTAAGTAGGACTGAGTGTTCTAAGCGAACTGAGATAGGCACTCGGTTTCGATTCCGTTATGGAACGGATTCATTATATATTTGTCAAGATCAGTTCACTTTTGCTGTTGATGATAATATCAGGTTTTCCCCTTCAAGTCTTAAGGCTTTACGTCTATGTAATTTTGTTTAATTTCTAAATTTGCCTGCTGTATTTTGTGACATGCTAATTATCTTAATATCGGATAAATTCTTTAAACTAGAAAAGCACTCGGAGAGCAGCTCATTTCCACGCATATACACGCATGCTGAAAATATCATAATTTCCCAAACCAACGCTGGCAAAAACATAACCTCTTTGGCGGGGTTAAAAAAAAAAAATAACACAGCCATATGATTTAAAAATAAACCCTTTAAAAAACAGGAATCATCGCCAACCGCCAATGAAAACGGAGGTAAAAAAAAAGGGAGAAAATATACTAAGCTACCTGCTTCAGGAAAAATTAAAACCCATCCATTTTACTATATTTTAAATAGATAGCTACATCCTCTAAAAGATGCAACACTTCTAAGATTCGATTTGGTTCAAAATTTAAAATAAAAATACGCCAAAACTGTCCTCGAAGTCATACTTTGGTTTAGTCTCCACAACTGGAAAAGTTATTTTAGCCATTTAGTAATCAATTTGCGAAACAATGCTTTATCTTTTATTACAGACATTTAAGTTGTAGGATAATTTTTATGAATGTACAGCAAACTGGATAAGTAAGAGTCCAGTTTAATTAATTTCCAATAAATGAGCAACGATGAAAAAAACAACAACTTTACAGTATTAGTTATATTGCTTCTGACAATCTTTCAACTTTACTGAGCCGACAAACTACCAATTAAACTACCACTCAAGTATTGGGGTAAATTCAATTGATTACACCCTCACCTGGATAATTATGTTGAGATAGGTTCTTAACCGGCAAATTATTAGTTTGTCCTAATGTCTCTAAACTTTGCTTCTTTCTCTTAATAGTGTACGGTTGGTAAGCTACTTCCGGCTCGTCGTACTGCTTTGAATTGCTTCTGCCTAGTTTAGTGAGTTGTTTCTGTCCTTTTTGTTGCTGTTTGGTGTGAATTTTGTCAAGTTTCAACTGTTGTTCCTGTTGAATTGCGCCCTGCGGGGCAAAAATTTTCCTTTTTGCTGCTCTCCTTTAGAGAGATAGCAAACTACCATCGTGTAAAACGAAAACTTTTTCAATATGGATAATGAAATGACCTTTCTACTGTGTGATGAGGACTTTCCTCTTTTACAAGAAGAAATT
Organism: Octopus bimaculoides; assembly: GCF_001194135.2. Classification (NCBI taxonomy): domain Eukaryota; kingdom Metazoa; phylum Mollusca; class Cephalopoda; order Octopoda; family Octopodidae; genus Octopus; species Octopus bimaculoides. Next base: position 19,093,172 of record NC_068985.1, read on the forward strand.
TGTTTCAATAATA
>NC_068985.1:19098203-19103338 GCF_001194135.2 Octopus bimaculoides
ACAAAGGTGTAGACTGGTGTACCCTGGAATTAGGTGTAAACCATTGAAAATATTCAAAGTTTTGTAGAAAAATTTTTAAATATATATATTTTTAAACGTATATTTTTTTAAAAAAAAAAAGCTAAAAAGACTCACTAAATGACAATTCTTAAATGTTTGTAGTGTCCTGTATTGTCTCATCTATGTATGATATTTTATTATCGTAATAAAGAGAATTGGTAAGATATCAAAGGCAGATCCCCTTGTGGGGAATAAAGAAACAACATCAAAGGCAGAGTATTGAAAGAATCATTGGCGCACAAGGCAAAATGCTGTGCGGTATTCGTTTCAGCTATTTACGTTCTGAGTTCAAATCTGGCTAAGATTAACTTTGACTTCCATCTTTCCAAAGCCAATAAAATAAAGTATCAAACAAGTACTTTGTTCAATTTAATCAATTTAATGGACTATCACGGGACAAGAGAACCTCGCTCAACATTGGGATTCGGACGAAATGTGAAGTGAATCACTGGCTGGAATACATTACTGTTACATTAATATTAATTAAAGCGGCGAACTGGCAGAACCGTTACCGCAACTAACAAAATGCCTCGCAGCATTCCGCCCGTCTTTATGTTCTGAATTCAAATACCACTGCGGTCGGTCAACTTTATCTTTCCTGCATTCGCGGTCAATAAAATAAGTACCAGTTGAGCACTAGGGGCCGACGTAATCGACTTAGCCTCTCTCCCGAAATTGCTGACCTTGCGCCAAAATTTGAAACCAATATTATCTATCTATCGATTTATCTATCTATTTCTCTGTATTACTGTCAACACAGTATACACGCTCATGCTATCATTCATACATATACTTTCGCTAAAAGCGGACAACGCAAAAGTAAAAAAGTAGGAGCTCAAGCACAATAGAACTCAATATTAGTTGTTTTACGATATTTGCGTTCAGCTGAGTCGACTTGCTTTTTTTTTAATCCTCTGAAATTGATAACATGCTCTTATCACTGTGTTAGGAAAGTTTGGTGAATACTAAGCCCCTCCACACAAGAAAAATCGGTTTTGGGGCTCATTAAAAGAAATCTAACATTTGTTTGAAAAGAGGAGTGATAACCACATATCGTGGGAATACCTCTAGAGTGTCTGATTATTGGTTGAAATGGATTCAGTTTATTCCATTTCAATAGTTAATGCCTCTAGGAAAACTGCGAGCATAATAATTTCTCATTGCCTGCTCCCATCCTCAAATACATTTCTGAATCTTAGATAAAAAATAAAAAAAATATTTCACTAGTTGGAGAGTATGCAGTATTGTTCCAATTAAAAGATATATAAAATATAACCACCAAATATTCCACGAAATAAATTGAGTTATAAGAGAGGAAAGACAAGAAAAGGAAGTCGATAACAATCTACTATGGATAAATAAACAACGAAGCAATGTACTAAGAGAACCATCAATTTGTCAAAGCAACGAATGAAAATAGATTGTTATAGATATAAAAGGACGATGGAAACAGCTTTTGAAATAAAATGAACTTACCTGGCCAATACCGGTAGTTGAAGTAGACTGTTTACCTTGAAGTAATTGCTGTTAAGCACCGAAACAGGAAAAGGTGGGTTGTTTTTTGTTCCACCTTTTTAGTCAGATGCCCTGTAAAGGGTAATGAGTACAACCAATTACAGCCCGGTACTACTTAAATACAGAGGTCTCGACGCATTTACGTAACCCTAACCACTGTGCACTGTAAAAACATCGTTACGTAGATGCATCGGGACCTCTGTATTTAAGCAGTACCAGTCAAGTGCTAGGTTCAATGAAACCGACTGTCTGAGTCCTCAATTTTTGTTTGCCTCTGTAAATATAAATAAAGGATTATCAGGTACAATGGAGAACCTTTTTTTTTAGCTTCATTGTAACTTTCTTTTTGATCATTGAGAAAACAGATTCATTCAATTTGCAGCACAACCAATCTGAGTTATTGTGGAAATCTTACAGTTAGAGAACCTTACGGTATAATCTCACAGCAGAGAAGGTATAATCTAACCGTAAGAAACTTGATAGTTAGAGAAGGTACAATCGGTTAATTTGATCGCAGGGCATGACGGTGTCGACTATGGCAGATAAAAGGTAAACTCAATATTACGGGAATTTGAACTCAAAAAATGAAGAAACGGAGTTAAAGACTGTAAGGTATTTTATCCGACGCTTTATTGCTCCAACCAATCTGCCGCTCCTGTGAATACAGTAATCCCTCGCCATATCGCGGTTCACCTATCGCGCCCTCACTATATCGCGGATTTTTCTGGCTAGACTAGAATTGCAGGAAGTGAATAAACTGAATTGGTTATCTAGAAATAATTTGAATGCTGAGCACTAAACAATAAAACTTAATCCCAATATTTAAATTTATATCGCAGGTTTCTGCGGCCGAGAGGTATTTATATATATTTTTAGATTTTAATTATTTCTGTGGTTAAATAAGCCTTTTCACGCCTTAAAATTAATTAATTAATTAATAAAAATAGAGTACAGAAAATACGTAGTGTACCGTAGATGAGTAAACAAAGAATCGCACATACTGCATAGAAAACGAAACTCGGGAGGCGAGTGTGTGGTATTGTTTTGAACTTAAAATAAATATATACAAATTATAAAAATGATAAAAAATATATACAGTACAGTACTGTTTCTACTTCGCGGATTTTCACCTATCGCAGGAGGTTTTGGAACGTAACACCCGCGACAGTCGAGGGATTACTCTATATTGACTTCTAACATCGGTAGAAAGCCTCACATTTTGGTGGGTGGGTACTCGATACGATTGACTTGGAACATTCAACTCGTACATATTTCATTGAAACTGGAAGGATAAAAAGGTAAAGTCGACCAAGGTGGTATTTGAACGCTGAACGTTAAGAGAATCATCTTAATACTGCAAAGAATTTCGTTCGTCGTTCTATTGGCTTTGCCAAATCCACCACTCTCTATGAAAATATAATATTGTGTTGTTCTTTCGATGCTTCGTCTTTTAAGACTGAGTTCATACAAAAATGTAACAGTGTTTCTCTCTAGTAACGTGTAAGATAAAATCATGTACAAGAACATTATTTTTTTAAGAATAACGAAGGAGAGTGAAAACTAAAAGGCAAATTTTATCTTTTCTTCTACTTCTTGCCTTTTGTTTTTAGCTGTAAAAACACAAGCCTTAGACTAGAATTGCAGGAAGTGAATAAACTGAATTGGCTATCTAGAAATAATTTGAATACCGAGCACTAAACAATAAAACTTAATCCCAACTCTTGAACGGTGCCAATGCGACTATAAATACCAGTGTGTTGCCACGACGATCTCACCAGATACGAATAACAAGATAATAGTACATAGTAGTATACGTGTTCATCTACTTGTATTTATATTACCATAATTCAGAGAAGGCAGACATAAACATATCTTATAGCCGTTAAAAAATATAGAAATAATTACCTTCAAGACGATCTTTTTCTTCTATTTAATTAACCTGTTTATTTTTTTTTTCTGCAAGTATTTGAAATACAGAAACTTTTCTGTTTATAGTGTATACAAAAGAAATCAAATGTAAAAGCTTTTTGGCATATCTATTTATATAGGAAGAAATAAGACCAAATCACGAATCAGCAAAAGAGGAAAACAAAGCAAAACAACTAACCTAAACTAAACTAAATGGTAACATTTCAACTAAATTTCAACAGACAAAAGTTTTTTTTAGTGTCGTGACGTTCATGTTTTCTCAACAGAATTAGCGGCTCACAAATTTGGCTTGAATCAACAAGGAATTATAATGTCGATACTGTTTTATGGTAGTGACGAATGCATGTAACAGATTTGTGAGCCGAGAACTTTAGGCAGCTAAACGTTTTCCCCACCCAAACTGATATCGACGATGAAAGCGACGGTAAGAATGGTGGTAAGGGTCAATAATCTTAGCCTGGATGGGATTCTGATCCACTTGATCCAGTATCACATTTTTGAAAGGCTCGATGATCAATACTTAGTGGCTGTCCCCAGAAAAGCTGATTTCGGTCCAGCTTTAATATGCAACAGGATTGCTCAGTGATCAGCCTAAATAACCAGCTATCGGAATCAAGTCGACCCACACGCTTGGTGTCCATCACAGTTGGTTGGTGTGCTATAGCTCTAGTGTGTGTTTTGGCTATTAAATCATTATTGTAGAAGCTAGAAGCGTTGAAGGACCTTTCTGGAACTGGGATGCTGGGAAGTCGTCCATGTCGCCTTGCCATATACAGATGGTATTGCCATAATTTGAACGCAACAGAAATTGAGATAGTCGGTGCACAGAAGGAATGCAAGGTAGTAATTGGAGTATGCATTGTAAATAAGTATAAGCCTGTGGACTTGCATCTCGACCCCTGGAGAGTTAGTTGCATGCCTCGCTAGTGTCATTAAGGTGTCTAGAGTATGGTTCGAGTAGTGTCATTAAGATGTCTAGAGTTACAAATAGGATGGTCAGTCTCGCTCAAAATGGGTAGAGAAGAAGCCACCCCAGAAATGTCGAGTAGAGCTGACGAATGTCTACATTGCTTCTGTTGTTTATAACAGCTTGATCGATTTGCCTTACCTCGGGTATAATCTGGCTACGCTGGAGCATCTACTATTTTGCTTCTTGTGGAATGGACGCATTCCATTAGTTAAAAGGTCCAAATCGTGCAAACGCCATTTGCGCGGAGGGTTTGGTATGTAATCGACTCATCCCCTCCCCCAAAATTGCTGCCCTTGTGACAAAATTTGAAACCATAAGGTGGTGAGCTGGCAGAACCGTCAGCATGCAGGCAAAAATGTTTAGCGGTATTTCGTTCGTCTGTACGTTCTGAGTTCAAATTCTGCTGAGGTTGACTTTGCCTTTCTTCCTTTCGGGGTCGATAAAATACGTTTTGAGTTCAAATTCCGTTGAGGTCGACTATGCTTTTTATCCCTTCAGGGTTGATAAAATAAGTACCCGTTGAGCATTGGGATCGATGTAATCCACTTACCCCCTCCTCCGAAATTTTTAACCTTGTGTCTATAACAGAAAAGATTATTATTAAGATTGTGAGCTAGCAGAATCTATAGAGCGCCGGACAAAATCATATAGTATTTATTGC
>NC_068985.1:19103639-19108474 GCF_001194135.2 Octopus bimaculoides
TGTTTCAGTTTGTATACAAACGATTTCAGAACGATTTGGACGTCTACCGCATTGCGTGGGGTAGAAGAAAGAGCCGTCTTTTAAACATGTATATTATTAAAAAAAATAATGTTGCTTGCGAGTAATGTAATATGACTTCTTTTGTGGGAGAAGGAAGAGGCACCAGCAGGAATGAAGTTAGCACTGATTACGCTCCCAGAGAGAGAGAGGGAGAGAGAGATGGATTTTTTTTGAAAACAATAACACGGCGTTTAAAAGAGAAAAAGAGAAACAGAAGAAGATAAAAAAAAAAGAAAGAAAAAGAATACAATTGAACAAGCAAACAGCAGACATTTACAGTTTAACATATGAAAAAAAAAAGATATTTCTAATCTATTATATAAATAACTACTGGAACTGTCAGTCTGTGTCATACACACGCACACACAATGCATAACACACGCGTACACATACACACGCCCTTGCATTCACTCTCCCCGTCTATATATGTTTACGCATGTGCATGCATGCACACACACACACACACATACACACATATCTTTGTACTTATGTATGTCGAAAATATTGTGCCGTCTGTCTCTCACATCCTGTCTGTCTGTCTGTCTCTCTCTCTAAATATGAGTGTGTCTATGCGTGTATGTATTATGGCAGTGTTGTTAGAGCGTCTAATAAAATGCCTCGAGTTATTCATTCCGACGCTCAGCACCCTGAGTTCAAATCCCGCCGAGGTCAACCTTTGCCTTTCAGCTCTTCCGGTGTGTGCAAAATTAAGTACCCTTCTTCTTCTTTGGATCTGGTGGTAGACGGGTTTAGGGAGTTGTGGCGGGATACATGACTCTACCAGGCAAGCTGGCATATAAGATGCACTCCCCCCCCCCACCAAAATGTCTCAAAATATTACCCTGGATCCTATATGCGGAGTTGTTTTGAATATTACATGCTTTAATGCACTAAAAACATTTTTCCTGAACATGTGCTGCTGAAATTGGGGTGCGTCTCTTGCACCCGTATGTCTTTTACACCATCAAATACGGTAATTATATTCAGCTGAGTAGACTTGAACAGCAGGGAATGATCGTAATCCTAACACCTTTCACGCAGCCGGTACTCGGTTTACACGGTTCTTTTTATTGTATGGTTTCTCTTCAGAACGGTTTCTCCTCAGTACAGTTTTCGTTTGTGTCGAAGGTTCCTTTGTTCTCTCTCTCTCTCTCTCTCTCTATCTCTTTCTTTCTCTCTCAGTCACACTTCACTTTACGTGTAAGGGAACAACACTTCGTTATTTCCGTTTCGACTTTTCATATTACTTTGATTATGCATCTGTACTCGTTTATCACGGTGGAGAAGGGTTGGTTCCAAAAGACACTGTAGTAAATGAATCAGTAGTCAATGAATAATAGAGCATATGGGGTGAGGTTGGTTTCGTTTTGAGATTCCAAGCTGTACCTAGCATTGGAGACGGTCGCTGGGGACGGTCCAAACAGAATCTTTGACTGATCACTGACCTGAGTTATTGTAGATCAATTCGTGATAAGCGTAACACAGTTCATAATTTACGTACCATGTTATTCCGGATCAGTGATGAATGAATCAGCGATAAACGGGGATAGATGTATTACATTTTATTCAATCGACAGAAAGTTAGACTGCACTCTGAACTACCGATTATGTTGGAATTATTTGTTTTTAATAGTCTTTTAGACATCTTCGAGGTTGAATTAAAGAGTTTCAAATGGCAAGAAGGTATACATCTCTGGAAGTAAAAAATAATCTATGAAACCAATTTCGAAGTGGAAGCGGCTCAACAGAAACTTCGAAATAGTTCAATATAAACAAAGGAATTACAAGAACCACGACACCATACATACGACGTAACATGGAAACGAGGGGAAAACTATATTATTTTAAATAGAAGATAAAACCCAATATTACGACAGTATATGATATATAATATAATGCGACATTATATCATATTATATTATTTTATATTCTATCATATTATATTATATTATATTATATAAATGAATGTATGTATATTCTTTTATTCGTTTACTTGTTTCAGTCATTAGATTGCAGCCATGCAATTAGTAAAACCAATCGACCCCCAGTACTTATTTTTGTAAAGTCTGATATTACAATACTTGGAACTACTTCACCTACATATTCACTTAGATTTCTGTAAGGAAATGAAATTTCATCATTTGTCCCAAATCAGCGAAACGAAGACCTTATAACTTGGCTTATTCTGATTATTCTGCGATACCAAATTCTTTCACTTAATTAGGTAGATCCAGCAGCAACTATGCTATCGAAACTTTACTTTCAAACTGTGTTTTCTTCTTTTTAGAACAATACGATTTTCTATTATTTTCCCCCCTCTCTACGCCTGCAATTTTCTTTTCTTGAGATAAAACTGGAGTTGTTTTCTTTCAAATTTCCCTTCAGCTTCAAGAATACTCGTTGATGTTCGCTATGACCTTAACCGCTAAAAGTACACAAAACTTGTTTAATCTTTTCTATATCATTTTTTAAATCGGAACTTAATGGAAAAAAGCAAAGGGCGGGGAACACCCCTGAGTTATGGATATTGTAAAGCAAAAGAAAAACACTTATGATTAGTGTTATTTTTTTTCAACCAGTTTAATTTGTTTAATATTTCGGATGAGATAAATGGGATCTAAAAACAGAAATGTGCTAATAGAATATATAAATATACCAACGAGCTAACTGGAGCATATCTTCTACTTACCTATCTTCTTGTACTAGCTGTGGCAGTAAATATATTCTAAAAACTGGAACTTGCCTTCTTTTCCTGAAATATAAATATGTAACCAATGGTTTCAGCAAATCCATGCCAAAGTTGTAAAATCTCGGACCGAATGAGATATTAGTTAGGGGTTGAATTTCTTCTTAATTAGATATAAAAACAAACAAATAAATTAAATTTGTTAATCGATTATACGGTGGCTTTGAAACTCTTAGCTTCGAATTTCATTAATTTTCCAACATTAGTCAAAACAAACTTTAAAAAATGTTTTTACAAATAAAAATAAAAAAGGAAAGAAAATTCACGACATTCATTTTGCGTATCTCATTAACATAACATATAACGAAATGTTTATAAGTAACCATAAACTAATGCAAATAACTTTTGATTAAGTTATTAAACAACTGACACATTTGAGCGAGCACCAATATACTGATAGATTATTTCCGGTAGAGGAGATTGATACTCGTCGGTAAATAGCAGATTGTACTTTACGAAAATAGAGCGGTCGGTGAATGGTGTTGAACGATGTGTTTTCAACATAGCGATGGTAAGTTAAGGGATCTGGTTGAATGTAAACAGTTTCTGATAATAGGATGTGCTTGTATAAACAACCAGTTATTGGGAAGCTGACGCTTTCACGAACATTCAAACATATAGCGTTTCTTAAGAGATCTGCATTGGTCTCCGCGAAAAAGACATCGCTTCAAATTGTCAACATATTAAATATTCAATTAGCAATTGTTACTTTCTGTTTCAGCAAAACTACCTTTATTTTTAGTTTTATCTTCTTTATTCTTCTTCCCTGTGTTCAAAAATAATCCTTTTCAGCTTTCTCGTTAAATGTATTATCGTTTTGCATGTTTATATTTCCTTTATTCCTTCTAAACTTGGTTGAAGTAGGGCGTGTTCAAGTAAAGCATCTTATTTCCGACATCGTTAAAAGGTCTGGCACTTAAACATATATATATATATATATATATATATATATATATATATGCTTCTTTATATATATATAAAGAAGCAACAAAGGCAAACGTACAAATTGCTTGCTGAAAACTATCATTATAGTACACATTACGTTCATTACATCTAGGAAAATTAATCTGACATAATTTCCATTTTTCTTACTTTCTGTTGGTACCTGGTGTAAAAACAACAACAACAAAAAACAAGCCATGTTAATGTTTGCTTTCCTCTTTATCACCCCGTAAATCTATGACATCGTTTACGTCAATATTTACAGTTTCCTCAGTTCTTTTCCTCTTTTGTCTCTGCAACTTAATGCAACTTATTCTCAGTGAAGCATAAAACAGCGCAAGTAGAATGAATCTCTTAAGCAATACATAAAACATATACCATTTATCTGAAGGTTTTAAAAAGTAATAAAGTGTATTAAGACGATTTCTCGAATTCCTTTAATCACTTGTATACATGCGTATGCTCATACATACATACATAAAAACATGTCTTTGTACATATTAATTTATGTGTATACACACACAAATGCATGCACGCCCACACTCATATATATCTAAGTGTCAATATATACTTGAGAGGGAATGCGTTGTGAATAAATAAATAAATAAATAAACTGAGTCATGTGCATAACCGAGTCTGTCGGTTCGATCCTCATTCCAACCTGCCAAAGACACCTTCACGGGGTCTAATTTCACAGTACACCCCTACCACACACATTGTTGACGTCATAAAAATTTAACTTTCGAGGGAACGTGGAATAAATTGTTTTCAGAATAACATATCTCCAAGCACACACATAAAGCTATGAATAACAGTATGTAAATATTGGGTTGAAAAACCCTTTTGGATAGAAAAAGTCGAAGGCTACTCGTGGGACTCGAACTCACATTTCCCGCAGACAAGACAGGTATTCTACCATTGTACCAAAGCAATATTTTAAATTTCTTTACTTATGCTTACAGGAGATGTGGGTTCGAATTTCAAGAGCAAGTTTCGACCTTTTCTGTCCATAAGAGTTTTTCAACCCAGTATTTACTCGCTCTGTCTGTCTGTCTGTCTCTTTCTTTCTATAAATAAATGATATATA
>NC_068985.1:19108546-19112246 GCF_001194135.2 Octopus bimaculoides
ATATATATATATATATAAATAATAGAAATATGTTACAAAAACAAAATAGAAACTACACGTGGAAATGTAAGGGGAAAGTAAGAAGAAAAATAAGCGAAATTGGAAATTAAAAGTAAAGGCTTTTTATGAAAAATAACGATAGATATATACAATTAGATGAACTGAGGTAGGAATAAAAGTAATAAAAGTCATTATTGTGAGTTGTTAAAGAGATTCAAAAGCATACCAGTTTCGTAATATTACTTATATATGCATATAAGGGTACAGGACGTCACCAACTGTGAAAACAACATGAAATACGTAGATAAACGAGTTAAATAAGTAAACAACGAGAGAAGAAAATGGAAAACAGGACAAGTAAACACAGGGAAACGACCCTTCATCAGTTGTCCGCTGTCTATCTACTCCTCATTTCAAGCATTATATATATATATATATAACATTATCGACCACATATATACTCGAAATATGTACGATATTAGTTCGTCGCTAGGCAGCGATTTAGTACCGGATGTTAAAACACCTGAAAGTTAAAACATCCGGCGCTTTGACGGAGTTATCCCCACCGCATTGAATCCCGCGAACAAGTAAAGCACACACATTGAGTATGTGTGGTCTATAATGTTTACAGCACTAGCGCTGCTTCTAATTCATATTGGAATATAGGCGTGGTTGTGTGGTAAGAATCTTGCTTCACAACAACATGGTTACGGGTTCTGCCTCACTACGAGGCATCTTGGGCAAGTATCTTCTCCTATAGCCTCGGGCCGACTAAAGCCTTGCGAATGGATTTGGTTGACGGAAACTGAAAGAAGCACGTCGTACTGTCGTATATATGTGTATGTGTGTGTGTGTGTGTGTGTGTGTGTGTGTCTGTGTTTTTCTCCCACCACCGCTTGACAACCGGTGCTGGTGTGTTTACGTCCCCGTAACCTAGCAGTTCGGCAAAAGAGACCGATAGAAGTAAAGGCACTCGTGCAAAAGGGAGGCAAAGCATGACAATAAAGTTAAAATTAGGTTCAGTGTTCAAGCAGCTACTCAGTTAAATGTTCATCGTTAAATGCCCAGATGTTGCTATTTCCATAAGTTTGAAGTCATGCTTAAAATGGACCGACTCTTGAGTCCTTGAATCTACAATCAAATTAGATGAAAGCTAATTAGCTTGATGATTTGCAGAAGGCAAGTCAAAACCTTTTCTGTCTCATAAAGGCTGTTTTGAAAGTTTAGGAGGTGCCTTAATTCGCACAACATTTAAATGACCAGGGAAATTGCCAGTGGTGATACAGAAGAGCAGAAAAAATTATTTTGAAGGCGGATATACATCATAAGAAGTGTACAATGCTGATGAAAGTGGGGGTCTTCTGGATGTGTATGCTGACAAAGACTTTTATTCTTAGCGGAGCAAAGTCTGCTTTATAGTTTCCAGAAATAACCTGACGTTTCTTGTGGAATGAAATTCTGTCCTACAAAAGTAGAAGCTTTAATTTCATTCACCAAAATCCAGGGGCTTTCAAGTGCTATGTTAAGTTTAATCAACCTGTAATTTAGCGTTTAAATAAACGGGCTTGATTGATTGAGTTTTTTTTTCCTAGACTGGTTTATAAAATTTTCTTTTGTTGCAGAAAGGTAGAGTGCCAAGCGTAATATTTCTAACAAAACATTGCGTCCTTTAGACAATGCAACAGCCACTGAGGTGAACTTAAACACTCTTTCTGGTAATGCGAGAGTGGAACTTAACCTCAAGAATGCTACTTCTTTTCCACAGTCAGTGAATCAAAATTTCGAAGCATATTATCTGAGAAAAGAACCTTGAAACAACTAATGAGGAGGACGAGCCTACAATTAGACACTTCTTGAGAAAATTCAGTATTATGGATGCAGAAGATAACATAGGCAAATCATCAGATGAGGTAGTACCTTCAGCTATGAATGGTATTTGAACTTTAAACGATAGCCATTGGTGATTCGCAGGAATTGGTTTGAAAAGTCTAAGAAGCGCCTTAATTGGCACATTAAAATGAACGGCAAAGCTGCCAGTTCTAATACAGACGCAGCCACTTGACCTCATAGGTTTTCCGCTAGCAGAAAATCCATATCAAGTTTAGTAAAATATCATGACATTAGTAAAGGACGTGGGTGGTGGCGCGTGGCTTAGTGGTTAGGGTGTCAGCATCATGATCGTAAGATTATGGTTTCGATTCCTGGACTGGGTGACAGCGTTGTGTTCTTGATCAAAACACTTCATTTTACGTTGCTCCAGTCCATTCAACTGGCAAAAATGAGTGACGCTGCGATGGACTGGCGTCCCATCCAGCTGGGGAACACATTCGCCATTGAAACCGGGAAACCGGGCCCATGAGCCTGGCTAGGCTTTAAAAGGGCGCACTTATTTATTTTAGTAAAGGATGTGTAAAAGGGTAAAGACCCCTTAAATCATGAATGATCATGGGATTGCACCTAGAAAGTTTTCCTCCAAAGCACAAGTCCGGGTAAGGTTGTTTATGGAAGATTAGCAGTCACCCATGCATACCAGTCTCCCCTCTCTATGTTACTGATGTTATCCAAGGGAAAGGCAAAGGGGCCGATACAGCTTGGCACCAGTGACGTCGCAACTCATTTCTACAGCTGAGAGAACTGGAGCTGAAGAAATCCTAGGAAATGATGTGGCTGAGTTGCTTAGTTCTCAAGCAAGCAAGCAGGGCGAAAAGGGACTGTAAAGGGACTGTAAAGGGACTTCACCCACACTACTTAGTGACTATAAAGGTCATGACTAAAGCGTTGCTGAACATTACATAAAAATTACAAAAGGACCTCACAATAAATTCGGTTTCGGTACTGAGCTGTAGAAAGGGATGGTTGCATATTTACTGTGCACCTTCCAAAATAACTTCCTCCGTCAACAGCAGATGATTGTAATAAGGATGTTGACGACGATGATGATGATGATGGTGATGATGATGATGATGATGATGATCGTGATGATGGTGATGATGATGGTGATGAGCTAGAAGATAATACATCTTATCATCTCAGTAACTGTCACTGCACCATTACCTATCACACCGTAGTCGACATCATTTGCGGCGAGTGTGTGAGTGTGTGTGTGTGTGTGTGTGTGTGTGTGTGTGTGTGTGTGTGTGTGTGTGTGGTTTATGTATATATGTATATGAACACACATATATACACACATCTACATATATTCACATGCAGGCATCCACCGCGTTGAAAGCTTCCACTGCCTGACTCTATGTGATTGTACATCAACTTTAAGCACGCACACACATTAGAATATTTTAAACACGAACATTTCATGAGAAATACATTAGGGAATAAATAAACCTATAATATTATGATAAAGCTGTAGTTTTATTTATTCCCTAATGTATTCCTCTTAAAATGGTTTTATGTATACATGTATACATACTGTAACGTGTGCGCAGAGAGAGAGAGAGAGAGAGAGAGAGAGAGAGAGAGAGAGAGAGTCAGGTGGCGCATGCATATTCATATATACACACATACACTTTCAGTAATGTGGTGTATGTTTCTCTCTCTCTCTTTCTCTCTCTCTCTTTCTCTCTCTCTCTTTCTCTCTCTCTTTCTCTCTCTCTCTCTTTCTCTCTCTCTTTCTCTCTCTCTCTTTCTCTCTCTCTCTCTTTCTCTCTCTCTCTTTCTCTCTCTCTCTTTCTTTCTCTCTTTCTCT
>NC_068985.1:19113559-19117960 GCF_001194135.2 Octopus bimaculoides
TATATATATATGTATATATATATAATGTATATGTATGTGTGTATATATATATATATATAACGTATATGTATGTGTGTGTATGTATGTGTGTGTATATATATATATATGTATATATGTATGTATCCTTTCCTTTCTAGTTTCAGCTTGAGAGCTGCGCCATTCTGGGGGCTCCGCAATTTGCTTTGCTACACTTTCACTAAACCTCCTCTGATGTGTGGCATTCGGTGAATAAAGGAGTTTGACGATGCTGTTCTCATCAGCGTTTCATTCGGAACTCTTGACAGGAAGAGATCCATAAAATACATACTATATACGTAAAATACATACTATATACGTATTATATATACGTCTTATGTATGTATGTACATTTATTTATCGAATAGATAGGGATGATATATCGAGGTAGGTACCCTCCAAGCACTCAATTATAATGCAAGTTATGGTTAACCGCATCGAGTGGTAAGGAACACCTAGGATTAATTGAGGCAAGCAATTCTAATGTATTTCATCCAATAGTTAAGTCATGGGTTCGCTTTATCGGATTATAAATAGCTTACCAAGTGTATAACCAAGACAAGTACAATAAATGCAGAGAATAATACATCTGCACATTTTTTATTTTTACTGTTAACTCTGCAACATATTTAATCAAATCTGTTCAGCATATGTTTCTACTGCATAGTCATCTCGCAGTTGCATTTGCACCCGTTTTCATTCATCTGGTTAAGAAATTACGCAGTTTTGCTCAAGGTGGTTTGAAGCAACTGCGAGATGTCTATACAGCAGAAAAATACGAGGTGGTATCAAAAAGTTGCCGGACTAGTTCTGTAGCGCGGCAACAGACAACGGTACACGGTTGCATGCGCAGTAAGAGCTAGCAGTGACCTTCATGAGACAGTGTGCCGAGTGACATTGCTGTGTTTACTTCGCAAGTTGTGAAATTTGTGTTTTTGTTATCACATGTCTACTGTTGTCTGCAGTTTTGTCATGGACAGGAACAAAGAGCCAACGTGAAATTTTGCGGTAAACTTGGGAAGTCTCCTACAGAGATATTAAGCATGCTTCGGCAGGCTTACGGTGGAGCCTCAAAAGCGAAAGAACATCTCTGGAAGCCTCAAAAGCGAAAGAACATCTCTGGAAGATGATGAGCAATCTGGAAGACCTGTCAAGAACATCACCTACGGAAATGTGGTATTGTGCATCGAGAATTCGTCCCTTGGGGCCAGACTGTCAATCGAGAGTTCTACTGCCACGTTTTGAAGTGTTTGAGGGAGAATATTCGGCAAAAGCGACCAAATCTGTGGAGTGCGAAGAATTGGATTCTTCACCGAGCTCTCCTCGCTCGTGAGTTTCTCGCCAAAAACAACAAGGTATCACTTCCGCACTCGCTCCATTCGCCAGATTTTGAACCTGTGGACTTCCATCTCTTCCCTAAGATGAAAATGCAGCTAAAAGGTCGCTGTTTTAACACCGTTGTCGAGATTCAGATCGAATCGCAGAACTCATTGGTAATTTTCCTGCATATATCATTGTAAATGTATCGTACATTTATGAGTACACAAGGTTTCAAAACTGCTCTGTACATTTATGAGTAGGCAAGATTTCTAAAACAGCTCTGTAAGTTTATGAACAGGTAAGCTTTTTAAAGCTGCTCTGTACATTCATGATTAGACAAGGTTTTAAAACAACTCTCTTAACTGCCACCTAAAATCAAATATTTCATTTGTCAGTGAGAATTGATAAAAACGAACATTATAGACGTCCAAAAAGGGTTCTCCTGAAAACTGATCCTATCAACAGACGTGTAATTTGATTGATAGTAATTATCATAAGGTTATGTTAGTTCTCCAAGTGTCATTTATATAATTAAATTAAGTAAAGTATCTGTATCTTTTGTTAGTACTAATTAATATGCAATTCATTGGTAAAGTGTTAGTTGCGCGCGCGCGCATAAGCGTGTGTTGCATGTGTGTGCGTGTGTGTGTGTGCGTAATTGAATTGCGTGTGAGTGTGTGCGTAATTGAATTCTTAGTTTTATTTCTTTTTACTAATGGGTAATTATTTTGTCTATTAACGTAACTCTATGTTTACATACGTCTTCTTTTTTCTTTTCGTTTAAGCTTTAGGTGTTTACGCTGAAGCTGTTTCTCGTGACACAATCTTCCCGTTTTTCCCCCCGCAGTTGCTCATCTTGCAAACGATTAATTACAACTGTAGCTGTATCTCATTAACATCGAAACAAGATAAAACTGCAGTTTTGACACGAGCTTTACTTTCAGCATTTGCTGCCCACTTAACACAAAACATTAATCACGTGACACCATTTCACTTTTTCTCGGAATTTGCCATAATCGTTTATTTCTATCTTATTTTAAAAACACTTTATATCACCTCTCACCAAAGATCAACGCCTCAAAGCAGGGAAATCAACGCCAGAAACTGTAGTAAAGCTACAACTTAAGAATAAATAGAATAAAACAAAGTTCAATAAAATTCTCATTAGTATTACTTGGTATTTACATTCTCCTTGTATCTTCACATTATTTCATGGAGCGCTACTTGTATTAAGAAATATTTTTGCTCTTAGAGGAAATAAACTGACAATAAAGTTGATTTTAGTTTCTGCTTCTTAAATGCTTTATTTTTATTGCAAAGTCGGAGGAGGTAGTGCAGCGGTCATAACAAGTGAGATGAAAATAATCTCTGACCGGGACTAGTGAAATGAAGTTATTCTTTGAATGCTTGCAATAGAGCGGTTTCTGTTAACGAAACCGAACAAGCAAGCGGCACTGGGGGTGTTAAACTGAGCGGTGGATTAAGTATACCAACCAAAGAGGTGAGGGAAGTAAAGGTAAAGTGACTCAAAATGATCCTGGTATATGTAGTTTTGAATAGTTATTATGACAGTTTTACAATTTTAACTGACTGTTGCAATTTTATTGTCAGAGATGATTTCCAGCTGTGAGCCTTTATGAGTGTTAGTGGTGACGATCGAGCGATCGATAGTGGTAGGATCGAAACGTTTTATAGGCAAAAACAAGTGGTTATAATTTATGTTGTGATTGCAAGTTAAAGTTATGCTTGTGATGAGAAGTTATTGTAAACTGACTTTCGAGCAGTCGTAAGAAATATTATCGGCTTCACTTGTCGGCAACGTCCAAGAATTGTTTGAATGTGCATCTGTATACACACACACACACACACACACACACGCGCGCGCACACGCACACACACACACACACACACACACACACACACACACACACACACACACACACACACACACACACACACACAGTATGCAAATTAGTTGCTCTAGCTTTCTGGAGCTATTAAATTTGATGTTTATATAAACGGATAAGCTAATTATTTCTCTGGGATTGGTAGTGATATAGACACCTCTGACGAAACCCTAATAAGTGTCGAAAATCTATAAAGGCTGTTCATAATTTTTCTCAATCTCTGGAGAAATAGGTGAATTTGACACGTTTGTATGCTTACAACGTAGGTTTATCCTCTTTTACTTATCGCAGTCATTGCATAAGAGTTTTCTTTGTGTCTTGTACAAAGAAAACATAAAACTACTTGTGTAAGGTAGAAGAAAAGGTGTCAGACTAATACTTTTGCAGTGTTTTGTTTCACCTGTCTGTATTCTATATTTCAATCCCATTTGAGTTCATAAAATAAGAACCAGTAATATTTTAGGTTTCCATAAATTATAGGTTTCCGTAAATTATTTAGGTTTCCATAAATTATTTAGGTTTCCATAAATTATAATGCATTTTAAATCCAGAAAACTTTAAAAGGATATTAAATCGGCCCAAAATACTTAACTGGCACCTTATCTAATCGAACTTGGAAGAATGACAGACATACTTGATCTCAGCGGGATTTGAATTCACAAAGTCAAATGTGGAGACCAAGTATTCGCAAGACATTTTGCCCGATGTTTTAATGATTCTGTGCTGGCAAAAATGCTCAAATAAAAATATTTGTACTAATCAATACATGGTACCAAGTGAATGCAAATCCTGCCGAGGTAATCTTTGCCTTTCACACTTTTGACAAAATAAATTATTATTCAAATACATGGGTTGGCATAATCAGTTAGCTACCACGCTGACCTTGCTGCTAAATCAAAAATAATTTAGATTACCAACATTACATTCTTAGTAACCCAAGATTGCAATTTGAAACCGTTTCTCTTAACTTCAGACATAAACACTATTAAGAAAGATAGGAACATCACACTTTTGCTTCTCCTAAAACTGTTAGTCTTTCTGCTTAGTCAAAATGAAATACTCATACACCACATAGCCACATGCACGCACACATACCCACACACACACACACACACACACACACACACACACACACACACACACACACACACACACACAC
>NC_068985.1:19118080-19124680 GCF_001194135.2 Octopus bimaculoides
GGGGGGGGGGGTGTTACAAACACCATGCATCGGTGTAACGAATTAATATTTTGATTAGTACTTTATTACAAATGTTTGGAAAGAGTTAAGAAATGAAAAGACTTTAACTTCAACGAAGGCATTGGTATAATTTAAACAAACCACAAACCCTTCTCGTTTGTTCGTGTATCTTTTCATTTATGTTTCAATGTTTCTTCAGTTAAGTGAAAGTCTTGGCATACACCCAAGAGTAATGTCGTAGTAGAGAATTCCTATTTCTTACGAATAGGTCAAATCGATGCTACGACAGAATGTGCATTTCACAATGATATGCTCTTGTTAATCTGCTGTCGTTTGATCAATTAAGAGGCAAAACAACACAAACTTTCTATTAGAAAAAAGATAATTTTCTCCGTAGTTACTTTTGTGTGTAACCCTTTGGTATCCATATTTATGTTGAAGCTCACAGCCTTTATTTCAATTCATTTTGAAAACAATGAAGAACTTATTGAAATAACATTGTTGATATTGAACGGGAGTTTGGAAGATCGTTTAATATGGAATCTTAATGGAAAGTTTAAATTTTAACCCTTCTCATGTGTAACTTTTTTGTGATCATATTTCTCTTTGATTCAATAAATTTCAAAATTAATGAAGAAATTATTAAAATGACTTTGTTATTTAGCTGTGTTGGGAATATAACTTAATATGGAATTTTGATTGAAGATCATAATTAAACAGAGAATTTGTATCATAGAGCTAGGTGCGGTCCCAGGCGGGTTGGAAGCATTTCAGAGAATGCCAGATATGAAATTCAAATAAAACATCATCTGAAGAATCGTCACCCCAGACTTTGGTAGGATGATGATTCTTCGGGTAGGATACCCTGAGGGTGATGACTCTTGGAGTGGTACCCCATCTGGAGTGACAATTTTTCAGGTCGGGTCAGAGAGAAGGCAGAACATTGGTTCATTTCACTGACTCCCCACCACCATCATTACCACCACAAATATTAAACCCACCACCTTCATTACCACTGTTATTATAATCTTTATCACCAACATCACCACTGGCAGACACCAAAACCACTAGAAATCCTTATTTATTGTCATCATTATCTCAGACACAACATTGGTGCACATCCAATCAACACCTGCCTCACTACCATCACCACCACGCCACAACGACAACCGCCGTAGCGAGCTGACAGAATTGTTGGCACTCTTGGCAAAATGCTTAGCGGCATTTCTTCCGCTTTTACATTCTGAGTTCAAATTCTGCCGAGGTCGACTTTGCCTTTCATCCTTTCGGGGTCGATGAAATAAGTACCAGTTGAGCACAGGGGCGATGTAATCAGTTTACCCCCTCCTCATAATTGCTGGCCTTGTGCCAAAATGTGAAACCAATGTTAAAATAGGAAGAAAGACTAGAGGGAGGACAATGCTCATTATGAAAGATAAGAGCAAGGGTAATACAGCTAGCAACTATAGACCAATCACTTGCTTACCATTAATGTGGAAGCTGTTAACAGAAATGCTTTCAGAAAGTATTAACGAACACTTTCACAACCAGAATTTACTGCCAGAAGAACAGAAAGTTTGCAGGAGGAAGGCTAGAGAAGCGCATAGGCAAAGTAGTTTTAAATGAATAGATTTAATGGATAGAGTATAGGAAAGCCTATACTGAATATATTCCTTTTCTACTGTAAGCACAAGGTCTGACATTTTTGGGGAGGGCGTTGTTTGATTACATCGACCCCAGTGCGCAACTGATAGTTATTTAATCGACCCCGAAAGGAGGAAAGGCAAAGTTGACCTCAGCGGAATTTGAACTCAGTTTTACAGAATACAGTTACAATACATATAAACAGTTGCAATACATATACCGGGCATAATAGTACTCAGTAACTGAAAATCTATAAGATCGTTTCTTTGATTGATTGTAGTTTTATACAAAAAGAACCCTGGTGCCAATTTAATTTGCACAAGGTTTTTAATTTTGAACGTACGAGGGTGGGAGGGACTGAAAAGTTTCTGACTTTAAGGGTGTCGCAAAACCTGGTTAGAGGCTCAACATTCCGAGTTCTTTTACAGGGCTTAGAAAAACTGAAGGACCGCTGTGCTGCAATAGTTCATGAATCTGAGCGGGGAATATGTTGAATAAAGTCATAATTAACTGATCCTCCTGTATTTTCATTTACCCAAAGCCAGGAACTTTTCAGGACCCTTCGTATAAAGTCAGTGTCTGGCTGAAATTATAATATGTCCCCGAAGTTTATGTAACAACAGATGGAAACTATAGAACTGAACTGAGTATATTGACTGATGTTTGAACAAAAGAAAAATTGAAGAGAATAAAAAAAGAATGGAGAGAGAGAGAGAGAGAGAGAGAGAGAGAGAGAGAGAGAGAGAGAAAGAGAGAGAAGGTGGGGAGAGGGCAGGGGAGTGAGAGAGAGGGATTTAGTGAGAGGGAAAGCAATCGGTCGTTGTAAGTTGAACCATCTGTGATCACAAAATTTCTGGCAGGGCAATGCCACAGATACCTAACATTTAGTCGAAGCTATCAATAAATGGAGTTTCTGCAGCAAATTTGGCAACGTTCAACCGAGAATCTTCCAAAATGAAAACAAGCAGCAGATTGTTTTGTAGACGCCCATCATTCCATAGCCTTGATGTCAGTATCATTTAATTTAAACACTCTGCTTACATTATTTGGCGATGTAAAAAAATTCTTATACTCCTAAAAACTATTATCTTCCTATTAATATATTTCAGCAATTACGAGAATAAGGATAACATAAGGGAAAACAGAACAAACAAACAGTTTTTTAGATTATTGTTGCTTCATGCATTGATTAGTGATTGATTAGCACTAAATAAATTTGTTGGTTTTCAATCCCAACCCAAGCACACACACACACACACACACACATGCATATGTCTGGGTATGTATGTGTGTGTGTATGTATGTATGTATGTATGTATGTATGTGTGTATATGCGTGTATATAAATATGTGTATATATACGTGTGAGTATATATATATATGTGTGTGTATGCATGTGTATGTGTATGTGTGTGTGTGTATGTGTATATGTGTGTGTGTATTTATTTGTGCGTATATCTTTATATGTATGCGTGTATGTATGTGTATATGTATGTGTGAGTATGTATATGTATGTATATGAACGCATGTAATTGCGTACGTATGTATGTATGTATGTGTGTATGTATGTAACTTGAAGCTAAACTACTTGAAACAGCCAAAAGGAGAGAAAAAGAATGAAGCAAAGAGTCCAAAACGTTTTCCCATCAGTATAGATTAGTGGTTGATCAATGCAAATTATTGTTTTCATTTGATTATATCAAATTAACTTAGCTTACTTGAATTTTCATCAGAAAAATCAATACATCTATATGTAATTACTATAATTCTAATAAGATTTGCTTTCGTTCAAGAACCCAGTAATGAAATAGCGATCTTTTATCGGTTAATAAAATGTGTTAAACTTTCAGACAAATTAATGATTTTATAGCATTTTTCAAATCCTTTAATCAGGATATAAAGCAGTGCCCATGATCTGTTTTACAGGAGTTCTCATTCTCTCCCGTAAAGGTTTCTTAAAATCGGAGACTGTCTGAATACTTCAAAAAGAATGGTCTCCGTTAAAAGCATTTTCTGTATTAGTGTTAAATCGGGCGACGGTGTAAACTTGCTGCTATAGTGGAATATGAAGTAAGAATGCCAAAAACCCAAACAAATACCGTAAGATATCCGGTTCTACGTTCTTACACTTCCGCTAATCACCAGCCAGGATTAGAATTTTTTCTTATCGACTGCGAAAGGATGAAAGAGAAAGCTGGCTTCCGTTAAACTTGAACTCAGAACGTAGAGAATCAAAATACTGTAAGACATTCTATCTGCCACTCCTAACGACTCGTGTCAAGTCGCCACTTTAAGCTAGTTCGTCAAAAAATTTAATTAATTAATTCATCATGCTAACGTTGCGATTTTTGAAGGCGGAGGCTCCAGTAAGGTCTGAACCATGATGACTAAAACAAATTAAACAACTAGATAGTTATTTTTTACATCCCTGTAAATACAGTTATAACTTCCTATACTGAGTTTTGTTTCTTCAGATCAATACTTAAGAGGTCTTCTACATATGATACTATTTCGAATTTATTGACTTCATAAATTTCACAAGAGCGTGGAGATTAAATACGAGATAAATAAGAATTTATCGAGGTAGTTATTCTTCTACTATGTTCTAGGAGTAGAACAAGTGTCAAATTCTTTTGGCTTTGTGGGCCGAATTGAAACATGATCAAGATCTTGCGAGCGGGTGAGGGACAGTTATTCTTGAAAACCCTATTCATAATGTAGGTCAGGGTAAATGGATAAAGGGGTCGATATACTTTATAACGATTTTATTAAGAATACAGAAATGGAAGAATATAAGGTGTTAGCAAAGTCTGTATGCAGAAATGTGTGGGAAAAACCTCTTCCACATGGAGAATTGAAATAGAAATTGTCCAAATGAATGCATAGGAGGGTGGGCTGAAAAGTTCATAGACTGACTATGAAGGAGTGATGTTAGTGCTATGAAATCTTGCATGTATTAATTTCAACTCTTATTTCAACAGTATTGTTTCTTCCCAGATAAAGTGACACCTGACTCTTCAAAGAAGACTTCAAAAATATCTGTAGCGACTTCTCTTGAAAACACAAAATTTGTCACCGTGGTGTTATCAAGTACCTGCAGAAAAAGGGTTTAGCCTCCCGCCCCCCACCAAGGACATTCATACTGACATGCTTGCTACATTAGGAGATGACGCTTCAGCTTTATCAACATTGTAAAAGTGGGCAGCTGAATTTAGGAGGGGAACAGAGAGTCTTGAAGATCACCCAAATTTCTGTATTTTCTAAATGAAAAAAAAACAAAACAAAAAAAAAACAAAACAAAACAAGACAAAACATCCAGAGAGTCCGATGAACCTGGCCAGTAAAGTGAAGTTCGTGAGTTTATGACACGAACTTATCCAAACTCACAAGTTTCAGCTCTTCACATTTACAGGGCAAATCTCCCCGGGGTTAACTTTGCATTTCCCTCTTTAGGAGTCGATAAAGTAAAATACCAGCCAAGTACCGGGGTCGATGACAACAGCTAAGCTTTCCTCTTAAGATTGCTGGCTTTGTGCCTTAATCAGAAAATTTATCAACATAAAACGTGATGGCGAGGGATGAACAGAATTTCGGAAAACATGTCAGGCGGTATATACCGGGTTTTTTATGTTCTGAGTTCAGATCTCGCTGGGGTCATCTTTGCTTTTAATCTTTTTGGTGTTGATAGAATAAAGCACGAGTCAAGTAATGGTGGTGGTGCCGATGTAATCAACTAACCCATCTTCTTGAACCTGCTAGCTTTGTACCATATCAGAAACAACTTTTAAAGAAAAGCGCTTAGATAAATATGATAGAAGTATCATAGAGATACAAGCCCTGGGCGCTATTATACATTAATCGGTATAAGACATTAAAAATGTTTAAAAAATATAAATTCCCTAAGTATGATATATCACAAACAAATTCAAACGAAACAAAGTAATGTAAATTCGTTGCAGCTTCTTATTTGAGTGCAATATTCTTTTCGTCTGTAAATGACAGAACATAACTGACGGAAATTAATAGCTTTCTTCCATCGTTTGCAAAGTTTCTAATATAAAAAATTCCTTAGAATGTTATAAAAACAAAAACAATGTTTTCTGATGACGAATATCAAACTGCTGAAGATGTAAAGGTTTAGCTTTGCGCCCAGGTGAAAGTATAACATACATTAATTGATGCCCCGAAGCAAACATCTCCAAATCTGTGTGTACAAGAAGGAAGAGAACAGAAGGTTGATCTGAAGAACGATACGTACGCTGGATAAGTTTAAGTAAACATTATAGCATGATATAAACATTATAGTATGCCCTTGCAACTGGATACTGTACCAATAGAGAATCAAGACAGCTCTGTAGATTAAAATATCTTCAATCGCATGTATACAATATACACACGCGTTGGTGGGCTAATAGAATAAAGAAAATTAATAAAGAATAAAAAGAAAATTTAATGTTAAGAAACATAACTAAATCTCCCTTTTTAGTATATCAGATGCGAGATTAGTTACTGTAAAATTCTTTTAACAATCCAAAGATTTTAAATTTCAACACTATCCCAACGTTACATTTACTCTCTTATAAACCATTTCATTATCATCATTACCCCTTTAAGGTAGTTTCTCTCTTGAACAGTAAGCTGATAAGCAGTAAGAAACATCATATGGTCTACATTTAGAAAAAAGAAAAATGATCCAGGCCAGATCGCTCATAAACAGTATATATATATACATTGTGTTTATATACTCTATACATGATACATACAGCTGTAGCGGTGTTGAATAACACAGATAGTCATAGATACTCACAGGTACTATATCAGATGAATGCATTTTCCTCTAAAATTGATATCATTTTGTGATGATTGATGATAGACAATTTATTCCACACACACACACACACACACACACACACACGCACACACACACACACACACACACACACACACACACACACAC
>NC_068985.1:19124690-19126372 GCF_001194135.2 Octopus bimaculoides
GTAGAACATTTTACAGACCTTTTGAGATTGATGTTTAACTCAAATTTCAGTAGAAAGATGCTCGGAGGGAAAGTATTCCAGATGGTTGCGATCTGGAGTGTTTATGGCGGAAGGATTGTGCGAGGTGTTTGTTATGTATTTCGAACATAAAATTCAGAAGAGGAGCGGCGGGTGCCTGGGGTAAACCTAGATGAGGTGGTACACAGCTTGCCAATACAGAGGAGCAGGAACTGTGCAGTAGTAGTGATGGTAATAGTGGTGGTGGTGGCGATTGTAGTGATGGTGGTGGTGGTAGTAGTAGTTTCTGTTGAAGGTGAGCTAGTAGTTACAGTTTATTTGGTGAGTAAAAGATTGCTGATCAGTTGGCCAGCTATTTTTAAACGGTGTGTGTATGTAGCATCGGCACTGTCCCAGATGTAGGCCACACCTGTTGTTCTGTGAGGGCCAGCAACCCTTCATTGTTAAAAATTTTTCTGGTCCTTAAGATGAAACCTAGTACTTGCGACGTTTTCTTTTTCTTTTACGTCATAGGTGTGTTGTTATCATGAGAGTTTATCGGAGTTTGTGTGGTTGCACATTTCCGGAAACTTTGCAGGTAATAGTATTAGACTCCACGAGTGTCAACGTGTAACTTTTCTTTTCACTTGGAGTCAAACAATATAACATTTTATCTAGAATGTCTTTCTATAGTCAACTGTTATACAGGACATTTTATACGACGACGACACATTTTGTATATGAGTGTGTCTGTGAGTGTGTGTGTTTTTGTGCGTTGTTACGTAAATGTATGTCTGTGTGTGTCTATCTTAGTATATGTATGTGAGAGTGTATGTGACAACGTATGTGTGTGTGAGTGTATGTGTGATTGTCAATTACACTGATGTAAACTGGCTATGTGAAAGAGCTATACTGGCTCCAACTAATGAAATGGTTAATAAAATCAATCATGAACTTCCTCAAAAATTAACAAATACATCAGAAATGACTTTTCCATCAATTCACGCGACAGTAGATCAAGATCAGGCTGTTCAATACCCTGTTGAATTTGTGAACACACTTAAACCCACTGGGATGCCACCGCATAACTTCACACTAAAGCTGGATGCTTCCATTATGTTGCTTACGAATCTTGACCTACCTCGCCTGTGTAATGGAACTTGCTTAATTGTTACTTCCATGAAGCCCCATGTCATACAGGTAACAATCATAACAAGTAGTCACAAAGAAGAAAATGTCTTTGTTCCAACATTTCCTCTCATACCTACAGATGTTCCATTTGAATTTAAGAGGCTTCAGTTTCCAGTCAAACTAAATTTTGGTATTTCAATTAACAAATCTCAGGGTCAACCCCTCAAGGTAGTTGGACTTCATCTCTCTACTACATGCTCCTCCTACGGCCAACTCTATGTTGGTTGCTCACGAGCTGGAAGTAGGAACTTTGTATTCTTTTGGACACCAACAAAAATTACACAATGAATTTTATTTAACCCGAGGTTCTTCAGGATTGACAGATTTTTTCAGTTCTAAGCTCTATTATCATTACAATTTGGATTTTTTAAAATAAGATATAGATATTTTAAAATAATTATGAGAAAAAAAATATATCTTCATATTTATTGTTTAGTAATCTGAATAAGAACAGCAGTAACCTAAGCAACGCCGGGTAATTCAGGTAGTATATA
>NC_068985.1:19126414-19134580 GCF_001194135.2 Octopus bimaculoides
AGAGAAAGAGAGAGAAAGAGAGAGAGAGAGAGAGTAGATGAAGTCGAGAGAATCTCAATACAGAAAACACTAACTCTGAAATGATTTAAAGAGAGAGAGAGAGAGAGAGAGAGAGAGGGTCGCAAAGGAAAATGTAGGACGAGCTTACTTATGTGAAGCGAAACTGACAGCAAATGTGGTATCTTTATCTGCGAGTGTACTGCTTACAGAATCATTTTGGTTGATGAATAGTAGGTAAAATTCCACAAAATCTGTGAAGATCTTAGTAATGGAACATAAATCTCGACTATAATTTGAAAGGCGAGAATTAACTGGGGTAACTAGATGCTGTTTCAGTAGTCAATAACGACTCTTGCAAGCTTTTGTATTTACTTGCTGGTTCTGAAAGAAGGGAGAGTCAGTCCCCTTGACATTTGCTTGACTCCGAAACTGGTGTGATTGAAGCTGTTAATGTTTCGGTTAAATTGTTGTCAGTTGACACTAACAGGAACGACATGAACTGGAAGAAGATTCCAGAGGGCCGATATCTAGGGGGATGAAAGAACTGGACATAGGGTTTAGTCCGGGATCTGGAGGGTTGGACATAACAAAAGTGATGCGGCTTTATATCAATCTGATAAAATATAACATTATAGTATAATACAAATATAGTACAGCCGAAGGACTACAGCTGTTAAGTTATATTTTAAACTACAGGAGCAACCTAAACTGCTTCCCAGTTGAATAATAGTTTGTATTCGCATTAGAAATCTAGATGCTATATGAGTAATCCAAAGTAGAACAGAACAACTCTTCTCAAAAGCATTACAGCAACACCCACAATAGAAAAAAAATCAAGAGTACTTTAGAAATCTTACATTGCATAAAATCAGACTTTATTTTACTACGCAAGCGATCGTTAGGGAAGTATGATAATTACCACAAGAGCTGTATGCATTATCAACTTGGATCTTTATTACGGCTATAATACTTTTGCTATAGCACTATACGATTGTATAGTGCTAACATTATAGTTATAACATGTTACTGAACTCTGATAATATCATGGCTATAGCAATATATCTATAACGTCTTTGCTATATATCCTACTCCTATTAAGAAGCCAAATCTCAAGTTACAGGCGCACTTTCTATTCGTTTTACTACAAGCTCCTCACATATTAACTTACAAAACGACTGTAAACATCATTCTCGGTATTAGAAGCCATTTGGTTTCTATGTTCTTTAGCAGACCTCCTCCTGTTTTCACCTTTCCTTTTAACTCTCTCTCCCCTTTCACATTTCCTCTGACCCGTATGCTCAAGAATTTTAAGCGTTTATTTATTTAGCTACATGAAGCTATATTACTCTCTCACCTTTATAGGGTAACATAGTTTTGAATATCGACGACTGTTATGGTTAATGGAAAAAAATATTTATTCATAAAATGCATTAACTAAAGCTAAGGATTAAACAATTCTATTATTGTAATTGAAACTATGACACATCATAAATCAGCTTCTGTACTTGACTACCACTATATTTTACCGACCCTGAAGGATGAAAGTCAATTTGACCTCGGCAGGACTTGAACTCAGAATCTAAAGGGTCGTAACTAAGTACGTCAATGCATTTTGTCCGACGCGCTAATGATTCTCCTAATTGACTTGCTTACTGTAAGAACTTTGCCTATTTTCAATGGAATCTTAATGAATAAAGTAGCGAATCCATTATATATTAAACCTGTTAACCAATTCAAATTGCACAAAATGCGAAATGAAAGACAAAGTGTCAATAACACTTGAGATATTTTTTTTTATCATACACCGGGTGGATATACTTACATACTTGGTTCGTAGGTTCGCGTTCTGATGTCAGCATTGCATAATAACATTTATTTATTTATTTGCTTTGCTAGTTAGTTGTTTGTATCATGTAACCAGAAATCCAATTAATGAGATATCAACTGAATCAAGCCTATAAATGGGAATGTGGCTTCTGAGCATGTCGAAGTCACAGTCATAACCCTTCATCTCTTGCTTTATATAGGCAGGCTTTTGTCCACTTCCTTTATTTTATAGAAGTATACATATAAAACTTCACGAACAAAATTGCAAAAGAAAGTCAGACACAAATATAAGGTTTATACATAATGGAAAATTTCACAGATGGCTTTTCAGAATATTATTTTCGTCTTCTCCGTTTATCATATACGGTTTCACCAAGAAGATGTATGTCTAAGTGCAAGCAATAATGTTGAGAATGCAATGAATAACGTTTCCTGAATCAAAGTTGTGATGCCTAATATTAAGAGTAGAGACTTAAAGATAATAAACAAAGTACAGAGTAAGATACAACATTTTCCAGCAAGTTGAGTACGAAAACAGGACCCGATTCTCTGCCTTAACGTTACTACTTTAAGGAAGTAGTCAACTGGCTTAATTTCGTTCTGTCTCAGAAATGCGTGGCTTTGTGAGAAGTAATTAAAATCAGATAACTTTCGAGCGGCGCTTCATTTATTTACAACACCGAATTCATTAACTTTTATATTCAAACTAGGAACTGAAACTGGATTGCAGACTTCTTTTACTGGTTTTAACCAGAGGCTGAGGCCATGCTAGGGTACACACCCTCAGTGAAAAAAAAAGAAAGAAAAATTTTAATGGTTTCAACTGGAAATTGAAACTTAGTTGTGATCTATGCTACCTACTCGTAGTTTATTTTTTTGTTAAAAGAAAAAATAACTGTTTCGAATGAAATCGTCCACTCCGGAATATGGCCCAGTTGATGCTTGTAAATCATAAAAGGGCTATCTCGTTTTCACCTGAAAGGGAGGTTAGAAAAGATTGTTTTGTCACTGGATCCGAAACTATTTCACCGTGGAATTTCTGGTATTTGCAGGCACACAGTTTTAACAATGATGATAAATATGATAGACGGGTTGTTACTACGACTAAAAATTTTATTAATTGCTATTTTCATGTCTTCCGGGCTAACATTTTTAATGGTTTTAATATATAGGAAAATATTCCAAGTTTTTAGTTCAAAACCATTACCGAATTACATGGCTTGATTCGGAAACCGCTATTTCTTGTTTTTTTCTCTAACGGCTATATTTACAGTCGCATACTTTTTAACATTAGTAATATACACGTTCAAAATTAATTAGCTTGTTATAAATTCAGAAAATAAAACTTATCTTCCTTCCAATAAAAAGCTAATTCGTAAGAGAAAAAAATCCCTGAACATTTCAAGTGAAAGCCAATCACAAGATGCTTTTCATGTTATTTTATCTGTTAAGTCGAACAAAACAAACTACAAACCAAGACTCCATGTTGGATTTCTTCCAGCGATGTATTCAAGTTTGTTAATATTGCAACTCTGGAAAAACTTCAGTTTGAAAGTTCGTATCAGATTATATCTTTCAAAACTTATATTTGTTATTTACGTTTATTTCTCATCTCGTTGTTCCGTATTCAAGGTGAACGCATAATATTTCATATACACAGTATAGCTTAAAAAAACTCAAAGAACAGTCGAAAAGGAAACTAAAATGTAAAGCTTTCTACTCAAATTTATTGTTGGCTAGCATTATTGAACGACAGATATTTAACTTTTTAAACGAAGCATAACTTGCTAATTCAATGAATTTAGTTTTCGTATTTTATTTCATTGGAATGAATAATTTGTATTAACATATTCGACTCTGTTTAAAAACGAAAAATTTATTTTAAGACACGTAATTTTTTTCACTTAAAATATTTTTGTATTTCTTTCACTTTAATAAAAAGGCTTAATAAAATACCCACCGCCTTCTTTGCATAATATTTTTTTTTCAATTCAACGAGACAAACGATTCAATCGATACTTCTATCAACCTTTCACAATCTACAGACAAGTGGTCCAATTTTTTCGTTTATCAAAAACTTTAAACTTTCTATATAACATGTAACAATTTTCCGTGAAGACCAATTTCCCTGACTGCACCAGCCTTCGCTTAATTTCTGACGTATTAAATGAAATGGAGACAATCATAAACGGTCATTGTTTGTATTCTACCGACTTTCTCTCACTATGTCTACTTAGTAGACATGGAAGTCATGAAAACAGCTGCTTCCCTCCAAACAAAACCTCAAGCTCAGTTACACGTTCCATACTTTCCTCTACACATAAACGATATTTTTACCTAACCTCACAACTCTCACGTTGATGACACCACGAGCTTCGATAACTTCTACCACAAAACATCATCTACACGCAACCGTGCACTACTTCAAAGAAGAGAGACCTGAGAAATATTCAATGGAGACATGGCTACAGTCTTTAAAAGCACCAAGGCAATGACTATGGTATCAGGGACACAATATACCATAAGATATTTTATGCTTGAATAAACTCTAAGAAAAGATAATCATAATGCTTATCGCTTTTTGCGTTTGTTATTGCTTTGATTGGTTATACAGCCTGAGTGACTAAATTACTTTCAGATTTCATGAGATTGGACATCAATTCCTTTGTGATCACTAAGAAAATTTGCCTTTGTAGTGTTCCTATAATTTGTTCAAGGGCAAACCAAAGTATTAATCGTCGAGATCTCCAAACAGCTTCTGTCAACTGGTCGCTAGTATGAGCTGTCAAAATACATCAGATATTTATAGATACTTTTATTTGTTTCAGTCATTTGACTGCGGCCATGCTGGAGCACCGCCTTTAGTCGACCTCGGAACTTATTCTATCAGTCACATTTGCCGAACCGCAAGGTTACGGGGACGTAAACACCCCAACATCGGTTGTCAAGCGATGGTGGTGGGACAAACACAGACACACAAGCATATATATATATATATATATATATATATATATATATACGGGCTTCTTTCAGTTTCCGTCTCCCAAATCCACTCACAAGGCTTTTGGTCAGCCTGAGGCTATAGTATAAGTCACCTGCCCAAGGAGCCACGTAGTGGGACTGAACCCGGGACCATGTGGTTAGTAAGCAAGCTACTTACCACACAGCCAATCCTTAGTGATTTCGTTAAGGTGGCAAGCTGGTAGGATCGTTAGCACGTCGGGCAAAATGCTTAGCGACATTTCGTCCGTCTTTACGTTGAGTTCAAATTCCGCAGAGGCCATTTTTGCCTTTCATCCTTTGTGGCTAGAGGTCGATAAAATTAGTATCAGTTGAAAATTGGGGTCGATGTAATCGACTTAACCCCTCCGCTGAACTGGCTGGCATTGTGCTAAAATTTGAAACCAATATCAATGATTTCGTAAACTACCAGAAAAAAAATGGTGTGACCTACATCTGAGACAGTGAAAATGCTATACTCAAATGTTTTTTTTTCTAAATTAAGCCCGACGGAAGCAGTATGGGACGGAGAAATGTTAGTCAATACCGTCAAAACCAGTACTTCACTGGTATTTTATTTTAACAACCCCGGAAGGATCGGTAAGCATTTCACACACACACACACACACACACACACACACACACACACAAATACCAGCAGACATTCAGCGTCATATTTTTAATTTATTATTATTTATTGGAACGCTAAAATCTTTGGAGGGCTAGTCGAAGGAGGAGGAGGATATAGCGACTATTGCAGACTGACACGTCAGTCTTACCAAACCAAACCAATTTTATTAATATAGACTAATGACCCGTCATTTATTGATGTAAATTATATTTTATTGTAATGGATCATAGGATCTATGTAATTCATTGATTTTCGTTACCATATTATCTTGATAAGTAAAAATTGTTTCTTTGTGGAATTTCTGTTCCAACCATTACTAATCACACATCGTTAGATACTCGGTCATTGTACTTTCGTGCATGCTCACCAGCTGGTCTCTATCTGCACAAATTGACAATTTAAGATTAGGTCTGTTAACCAAAGATGCCATAGTTTTAATTTGTCTAATAAGCTCAATATTCTCCAAAAAAACATCTCTTGAATATCTCTTGTGCGTAATTTTGTTGCAGGAAATCTACTATTTCTGATGTTAATTTGGTCATTTAAATCATCAATAAAATAGACTTGAGCATATCTAGGAATATTTTTATCTGTATTATGTAATGAACTTATTCTATTGTAAATGTGACTTTGTCTTTCGAAAACTGGCATGAATCCCACTAGAGATATTGATTCACCAACTCCAAAGGATGTCAGTGAAAACAATTCATTATATTATTTGATAATTTAAAAAAAGTTTTTGGAATCCAGATTTTCCAGTAGCATTAGTATATTTAAAGGTTCAAATGGTCTTTCAAACAAAATTAATTTAACTTTACCATTTGAACAACATAAGTTCATCCTTAAACAGTTTTGCACGACAATGCTTACAAACTACTGG
Source organism: Octopus bimaculoides (assembly GCF_001194135.2). Classification (NCBI taxonomy): domain Eukaryota; kingdom Metazoa; phylum Mollusca; class Cephalopoda; order Octopoda; family Octopodidae; genus Octopus; species Octopus bimaculoides. The sequence continues at coordinate 19,132,753 of NC_068985.1, forward strand.
CATTATTCCTAAATTTGATAGATTATCATAATTTTTAGTTGCATCATAATCAAATGCTGCTTTTGTAAATGATTTAACAGAAGTACATAGTTCAGCATATCTTGATCTTTACTCCATAGCCTGAGTTCTTGTCACAATGTGCGAAATTCTAATTTCCTCTCTTATTTCTTGTGTCGAATTTTCTTTCAACACTTGGTGGGCCAATCTGTTTTCTTCTCTAATCTTTGAAATGAGAGTCTTTCTCGTCTTCGTTTTTGGTACTCTCAATTTCTTGCTTCTTGAATTTCTCTCTCATTTTCACTCATTTCATCTCTCTTTTGGCGTTTTGTTGCTGAGGTATTTAAAATTTTCCTTGTATCGTTATTTACGACACTTATACTATTGTCGTTATTTAAGCTATTAGTTGCATCATTTAAGTTTTGGTCGGTTCTTACTTGAGTAATAATTTCTTGTTCCTCCATAGGCAGAGAATTTCTTGCCACAATGTGCGAAATTCTAACTTCCTCTCTTATCTCTAGTGTCGAATTTTCTCTCAACACTTGTTGAGTAAATCTGTATTCTCTAATTTCACTTCTTCTTTGAATTGAGTCTTTCTCGTCTTCGTCTTTGATATTCTCGATTTCTTGCTCTCGAATTAAATGAAATAATGTTCGATTATAGATCGACTTTTCCTTGTACCCGTGTATAAACCGCACCCGCCTTTTACTGGATTTTCCCGTCTGAAAAAGTGCAGTTAATACACCGGCAAGTACGGTGTTTATATATATATATATATATATATATATATATATATAATAGAAATATGTTACAAAAACAAAATAGAAATTACATGTGGAAATGTAAGGGGAAAGTAAGCAGAAAAATAAGCGAAAATGCACATTGGAAATAAAAAAATAAAGGCTTTTTATGAAGAAAAGTAACGATAGATATATACAATTAGATGAACTGAGGTAGGAATAAAGGTAATAAAAAACATTATTGTGAGTTGTTAAAGAGATTTAAAAGCATACCGGTTTCGTAATATTACTAATCATTGCTTTGAATACACACCGAATACTGAACGGTTTAAGGTCTATTAGTCACTTAGTAAAAAGATTATGTGTAAGGGAGGTAAGTAGTTCTGGATTTGGTGCAATTAGGGTAAATCTAGATCTGTAATGTGAATGGTGTATGGGTTGTATGGGGGTTAGTGGTATTAAATGGAAGATTTATATATAGTTTCACGCAGTGGAATGTGGCCATGATGGGACACCACCTTGAAGAGTTTTAGACGAAAAAATTGTCCCTAGGATTTACTCTAAAGTTTGGTGTTTATTCCACCGTTCAGTTTTGCCGAACTGCTCCGATACAGGAACGTAAACAAACCAACACATGTTGGAGCGTCAGCTTGGATATATCGGTCAAACCGGTCGACATGCACCATAGAACACCCTAACACACACACACACACACCACACCACACCACACACACACACCACTCATCACATACACACCACACGCACGCACACACACTATCACGTACACGGGCATACTTACCATCTTGTATTTGTTCTCTTGACTCCGAATACTCTTTTCAGCCGACTATTCAATTTCCGGTCAATCAACGGCCATCATGAAAAACCATCTCTATTCGGGTATTTTCTTCTGGATTACTCCTTTTAGGTTTTTCGATTTTCCTCGTCTTTTCTTCTTCCTTTCCACTCTACACTCTTTTACGAACAAGGAAAATTCCCGAAACACAAAATGAATCCATTCTTCTGAATGTCAAAGGGATAATTTTGATCATGAACGTATTTGTTTGTTGTAGTTCCTTCGTTTATATATATAT
>NC_068985.1:19134779-19139064 GCF_001194135.2 Octopus bimaculoides
TATATATATATATATTTGTGTGATATGTGTATACATATATTCATGTGAATGTATATATATGTGTGCGTGGTGTGTGTGTGTGTGTGTGTGTGTGTTTGTGTATATATATATATATATATATACAGATATATACACATAAATATACATACACACATCTCGGGAGGGTCATTAGGCCGACAATAAACACATGCCCTAGTGAGTGTTTATTATTGGCATAATGACCCTCCTGGGATACAACAAAACATGTTTCAACACATGAATTCACAACAAGAATCTTGCAAGCCAAATACAAAAACCATATACATACATACATACATACATACATACACACACACACATACATACATACATACATACATACATACATACATACATACATACATACATACACACATACATACAAAAAATCCCTTGACTTAATTCGTTTAGTTCCAAACGTGCAATCGTTAAGTGAGAGAGAAATTCACAAAGGAATAATGTTTTAACGACGGTAACGTTTCTGTTGATGAGATATGATACGGGAAGTTTTAAAACTATTAAACAAAGAGCAATGGAAAAACAATTTACTCATAACAAATTTTTAATACACCGTAGATATTAAATAAATCATTTCCAAAGAATAAGCACTCAAATGTTTCTAATTTATTATTGTTATTTTTCATCACTAAACCTGGTTTGGATATTGCTTTGCTTCTTGTGTCCGATTCAGTTAAAACAAAAATGTATCTTTCTATATTAATTTTCAAGTGTTCCTTGCTTGTGTGTTACTTTTCTTTTCATAGATTACATGATAGCAGACATGAGATTTATTTTTATCCGTTGCATCTTTTGTTCTTCGTTTGAAATATGAATTTCGTGACTAAAATATCTCAATCAATTTTTCAGTATGTGAAAAAGACTTTGTCAAGGTCTTTAAGAGTGAAATACTAAACAGGAGTTTCCAGTGTTCATATCACTCGTAGATCATGATGCAATTTTATTAAGCAGTAACATAGTGTTTTTTGTTTTCATTTCAAACAATCTCTACAGGATCTTCATATCTTCCAAAATTAAGAGATTAAAAGCAAAAACACATTTGTTCCAAACGTCTTTCATTTTTATCTCTGTATTTCCTCCAGGTTTATTTTATTATATTTCCTGCACTTAGAACATTGACTGATTTTCATAATTCTTTTAATGTTGGAATCCTTCCTTATCAATACTGTTTATTAACTGATTAAATGTCTACCACAATTAATATGCTTTAGATGATGCAATAACGCCTTGATAAAAGTGATGTTCTATTTGGCAGCATAAACATTAATCTAACGTTTGGAAGGTAATGTTGTAAAGGCTTTGGAAGACAACTTGCATTATCTACGATCAGCAACACATGAAATGGAATATTTTTGACACCACCATAATTTTGTTCCCTACAAAGTGACGCACAAAACTAATTTTCAAGCAGAGAAGCAGTAACTCATGATTTTTTTATTGCCTTTCATATGACCGCAAGTGTAGCTTTTACGAGGCCTTCAAGTGCCCTTGGATTTTTGACACAGTGCACAATTATTGGTCTTAACTTACAGTATCATCCAATTATATTGTATTAAACAATAACATTAACCGATCTTTAGCTATTTTAAACCTAGCGCCGATGACCTTTTCCTTTTATAACCTGGCTTTCAAAAAAGGTGCGTTTGGTCTACGTTAGTAGTTATGAGCTTGTGTAACTATATTCTATTATTTCTTCCAATTATTTCAGTAACAAATTTATTGCTTCAATATAGCACTCGTAGCTTGTCTGTGAACTTTTATATAATGCCGATAAGCTGGTTTTTATATCTATAAAACCAGCCATAGCTTCCAGTAAATGCTTCGCCACTGTTGCATTCTTACCTCTTTAGACATCATAAAAATAGATGAAGCCTTAGCACGAATAACAACTCGAATAACCGGCATATTTAATCGTTACATGTAATCAGTTATTTATGTTGATAAATGCGAGTAAATATGGCCGGCTTGTTCCTTATTAGGTATCCTCGTATACAGCAGAGACTGCACACTTTTAATTTCGTTCAAATATTTTGCTGATCTATTAAAATCGTACATACAGTTGACTAACCGAAAGAAAATTTTGAATCCAGATCTTTAAGAGTCTTTGCCGTTTTTGTTAATGTAAAATCTATTTTGTTTCTTAAGTATTGTTTTCCATTTCTTTATATTATCATTAGCATTTTAAACTGGACCGTTCTTTCTCTTTTTGGGGATATTGGAAGGGCGAATTAATTCGAAAATTTTAAGACAACGAAACAACGGAGAGATTATGAACACAGTAAAGGTACACGCCACTAACACTACGCAAATCTAACTGAATGATTGAATAAATGAATGAACGCACACTTGCACTACGGTGAGTGAACTTTTAAAGTAGTCTTCGTGCAAGTTTGATATTTATTTTCGCAATTGCCATTAAAATTTCTATGCTTATGATTTAAAATAACGATATTAAAGAGGGAAATCGTAAAGTGGGTGCATTACTAATATATGTATATATATATATATTAGTGAATAAATACTGGACTAAATCTTTTAATTTAGTGCCCCACAAGGCCACCGTTCAATGACAGAAACAAGTAAAAGAATGAAATAATACATGCATAATACGCGCGCGCGCGCACACATACACACACAAACGCGCGTGTTCGTATAATAGAAACATGAACGCATGCATCACATAAGCATATTTGTGGTAGGCGCATGCGTGGTTGTCCAGTAAGACGTTTGCTTCCCAATCCCACATGGTTTCAAGTTCAGTCCTTGCATGACACCTTGCACAAGTATTTTATACTATAGCCTCGGACAGACCAAAACTTTGTGAATGGGTTTGGTAGACGGAAACTGAAGGAAGCCTGTCGTATATATATATATATATATATATATATATATATATATATATATATATATATATATATATATATGTATGTGTGTGTGTGTGTGTGTGTGTGTGTGTGTGTGCGTGCGTGCGTGTGTGTTTGCCACCCTCCATCGCTTGACAACTGGTGTTGGTATGCTTACGTCCCCGTAACTTGGTGGTTCAGAAAAAGACCCGATAGAATAAGTACCAGACTTTACTTAAAAAATAAAAAGTAAAAAATAATTACAAATAATAATAATAATAATAATAATAATAATAAGTACTTGGGTTGATTCGTCCAACTAAAATTTTTCAAGGCGGTGTCCCAGTATGGCCGCTGTCTCACGACTGAAACAAGTAAAAGATAAAAGGTACGTGTGCCCATCAAACATACCTCTACGTGCCCATCAAACATACCTCTACGTGCCCATCAAACATATCTCTACGTGCCCATCAAACATACATCTACGTGCCCATCAAACATATCTCTACGTGCCCATCAAACATACCTCTACGTGCCCATCAAACATACCTCTACGTGTCCATCAAACATGCCTCTACGTGCCCATCAAACATAGCTTTTGATTTCGAAGCAAACGCTTTTAACCGCGCTGCCATAGCCGTCAATTCCTAATTAATTTGCTCTCCATACCGGTCACGTTAGATTATTCTTACCCCAACACGACTCGTTCAGCTTTCAGCAACAGGATTTCTTTCTACTTACGATCTCTACCAAATTGGAGTCTACACTTTACTCACCTGTTGTCTTTGTTGGCAACTGTCGAAATTAAGAACACCTCCATACTTATCTACTGACGGTGAACTTTTCTGACAGACATGTTGCGGCGCTGTTTTCCTTCTTTTTTCTTCCAAGTAGAAATTACAGTCAAAAATGAACTCTCAATTACATGGTTTATGTGTGACCTAATTCTTTAATTATATCATAAAAATCTTCTCAATGAGGGTTTTCAAGCAGCCTTGTCTTATGGAAGATGCATCCAAACTTATTTGTTATTTTTGCCCCATATTTCCTCACTTAATTCTTTTGGTAGTAACACTACCTCTTCCTGGCTGGCATATGTCCGTGCCTTTTTAATTTTTCCTCCAATTATGTTGAAGTCCAATTATAACTGCACGTGAGGCTCGTACACAATCTTTTTTTACGTTGTCGTTTTTCATTACTGATAGTTTTCCTTTTCTTCTGTTGCTGGTATCTCAAACTGCCATCAGTACTTTGTTGATTTAGTCATTAATAGCGGTGTCTACAGTATTATTATTATTATTATTATTATTATTATTATTATTATTATTATTATTATTATTATTATTATTATTATTATTACTGTTAAGATAGCGAGCTGGCAGAATCGTTTGCACGCCGGGCGAAAT
>NC_068985.1:19139363-19140399 GCF_001194135.2 Octopus bimaculoides
CTACAGTGTTAGCTGTTCACTACTAATTAACTAAGGTAACAACTCATATTTTTCGAGCACACCTTCCGGAGTATTCGAGCGGAGTATACGCGCTGGGGCCGATGTAATCGACTTAATCCCTTCCCCCAAATTTGAGGCCTTGTGCATCCAGTAGAAAGGATTATTATTATTATTATTATTATTATTGTTGTTGTTATTATTAAAAGGCGTTGAGCTGGCAGAATCGTTAGCACACTGGACGAAATAGTTAGCGGTATTTCGCCCGTCGCTACGTTCTGAGTTCAAATTCCACCGAGGTCGACTTTGCCTTTCATCCTTTCGGGGTCAATAAAATTAGTACCGGTTACGCACTGAGGTTGATGTAATCGACTTAATCTCTTCCCCAAATTTGAGGCCTTGTACTTCCAGTAGAAAGGATTATTTATTATTATTAATTATTATTATTATTAATTATTGCTATTATTACAAGGCGGCGAGCTGGCAGAATCGTTAGCACACTGGACGAAATAGCGGTCTTTCGTCCGTCGCTACATTCTGAGTTCAAATTTCCACGAGTTCGACTTAGCCTTTCATCCTTTCGGAATCGATAAATTAAGTACCAGTTGCGTACAAAGTTCGATCTAATCAACTGCCACACCCCACACAAAAAAAAATTTCAGGCCTTGTTCCTATAGTAGAAAGGATTATTGTTGTTCTTTTGATTATTTGCATTTTCTAATATTATGGTTGCTGTAAGTATTATTGCTGTTAATGTTAATACTGGAATTATTGCTGTTTTTTGGCAATTTTTCACAGAAGACACACTGGTATTTTCTTCCCCCGTTCCCGTAGAATGGAGCTGGCTATCAATCATTTGTGAGTTATCTTTCATTGTCATCGCAGTGACCATTTTTAATGAATTTTTTTCGCGAGAATTTGAGTCTGTGCGCTTTGAATAACTTGGATTGTTCAAAATCATCTGCATGAAATTTTGTAGGAAGAAATATGCAAGCCTATCTATCTATCTATCTATCTATCTATCTATCTATCTATCTAT
>NC_068985.1:19140409-19142904 GCF_001194135.2 Octopus bimaculoides
ATCTATCTATCTATCTATCTATCTATCTATCTATCTATATGCATGCATATACTATACGCACACACACACACATATATATATACATGAGTATATATGTAATATACACATGTATGTAAAATATGTAATACATATATATATATACACAGTACACGTAATATGTATGTATAATATATATATATACAGGCATATACATATATATATATATATATATATATATATATATATATATATATATATATATATATATATATATATATATATATGTATATATATATATATATATACACACGTATATATATACACACATATATATACTGTATTTTGGGACGATCATTTTTTGCCAAATAAACACACGCACTTTATATTCGTTCTTCACTCGTTTATTACTGTTCTTATTCTAACTCGTGTCCCTTTTCCGGAAAGCTTTTATCACACATCTGTGACCTCTTCAGCGACACTTTCCGTCTCCGTGTGTGCTCTTGCTCCACTTATTTCATTCTGTTCTTCTGTGTTGTGTATACTTATATGCGTATGCGTTTGCGTCTGTGTTTGTGTGTGTGTGTGCGTGCGTACATGTGTGTGTGTATTTGTGTGTGTGCGTGTATGTGTGTATGTATCGTTGTTCTTAGTAGCACTATGACCTTCCCCTCAGCACTATAACCTTCCTCATATGTATTATATACACAGACACACAGAAACAGACAGACAGACACACATACACACACACACACACACACACACACACACACACACACACACACACACACACACACACACACACACACACACACACACACACACACACACACATATAGTATAGGCGCATGCATGGCTGTGTGGTAAGAAGCTTGCTTCCCGACCGCATGGTTCCAAGTTCAGTCCTACTGCGTGGCACCTTGGGCAAGTGTCTTCTGCTATAGCCTCAGGGCGACCAAAGCTTTGCGTGGATTTGGTAGACGGAAACTGAAAGAAGTCCGTCGTATATATGGATATATATCTTTGTGTGTCTGTGTTTGTCCCACCACCATCGCTTGACGACCGATGTTGGTGTGTTTACGTCCCCGTAACTTAGCAGTTCAGGAAAAAGAGACCGATAGAATAAGTACAAGGCTTACAAAGAATAAGTCCTGGGATCGATTTCTTCGACTAAATACTCCAGCATGACCGCAGTCAAATGACTGAAACAAATGAAAGAAAGTAAAAGAACACACATAAAATTATACATAACACACACGTCGCGCACGCGCTCACACACGCATAAAATTTGTGTAAAAATCCATGAGTTAGATAAAAAGTCACTCGTATATAAGGTAATAGAGTGAATATATTATAATAGTTACTATTGCTACGATATGATATTATAGTCTTACGATAGCCAAATTACCAAATGATTTCATGCCAAGGATGGAGCATCAACTCTAGCAATCGTCAGAAATGGCTGAATGGTATAATATGGTCTAGGATCTTTGTCTGTGGATGCCTGATAGTGCCAGATTTAGTTTATAACTTTTAGGACTGCTGTAAAAAAAAGCAAAAAAACTCGAACGAAACTCATGGGGAGAAATCAACCAGATCAAATCCATGGAATAGAATATTTAGTTGATCGGAGTTGTGTCCTTTGAAATCGGACAAAAAATAGTCTACCCTGGTATATAAGATATTGTTTTGCTGGGATGGGTTAAGGGCTGGGCGGGATAGGGATGCAAAGGGAGGGGTGGAGCAGTGTGTGTGGAGTAATTTTGAAACTATGTGTCGTCACATACATACATGAGTGTATGTGCTTGTTTATATCAAAGTTAGGTGTGTATGTGGGGGCAGAAAACTTATATTAATTCCTCCCATTGCAGTGAGGGAAAACACCAATGGAAGGGGAGCTAACGTTTTGTATTTATGGTGCAGCCCACCAGTTTGCTACAGTATACTTGCATTCATTTTCAAAGTTTTGGTAGGCGTCTGAGCGAAGAGACTTTTCCTTATGATTCTTTTCTCAACTAATCAGAATCTACACCTCCTATTGCTGTTAATGTAAGGTTTATACTTTTCCAGTATCCTCCACTTCATGTCGTAATGCGCTGCACTTGCCTTCAATGTCCATATATATCACGCTAGTGTTGCGAAATTATGCTTCTCTTGGATATTAAACGAGGACTTGTGGTTATGGAACTTGGTCCTGAAGGGATCTTATGTCGGCTCTCTGCTCGTACGTTCTTTCGACACCACTCCCGCCTCAAAACGGTTCCTGCGTTGTCATTTAATGGGGGGTGGGTGAGTGGAGTGGTGTTATACACACACACACTACTAGTTCCAAAATTTGACACAAAGTCAGCGATTCCGTGGGAGGGGATAGATCGATTGCATCAACCACCAGTACTAAACTGATACTTATTTTGTTGACTCCGAACGCAATGAAAGCAAAATCGACCTCGGCGAAATTTGAACTCAGAACCTAAAGACGGACGAAATGTATATATATATATATATATATATATATATAT